>NC_136490.1:127962257-127979757 GCF_053919585.1 Euprymna scolopes | reverse complement strand
TGGTTGACTATTTTAAAAAACTGATTACATATAATGATAGAAGATATATCGAGACACAGGAATGGGTATTTTGATCTGGCAGAACGGTGGTTCATTAAAATTGTGGGGTCTGCGTTCGCACCTGGTCCACAAATATGGAAAAAAAAATTAAAAAAAAAAAAAAGTTTACAAGTGTTTTTGATATAGATGTACATAATAATACTTTGATAAGTATGTTTTAACTTAAATAGGGATGGTATAATAAAATTGTTGGGTCTGTGTTCGCTCCTGGCCTCCATAGAATGGAAATATGTCACAAAGTTTAACAAGGTTTTTTAATATAGTTCCACAGAATATTGTGATAAGTGTTTCAGTGTGAACAGGTATGGTATAATAAATTATGGTGTTTATCTATTTTATTTTTACTTTCACCATATTTTGCTTTGGTTTTGATACCCCCAAATTGGAAGCTATCTCTTTACAACCCTTCCTTTTCATAACCTATCATACTTTCATAAATCAGAGTCCATTTTCTGTAGGCTGTTTTTGAACCCAGTCAACGACGGGTACTTTTGCTAGTATATATATATATATCCACATCTTACCAGCAGGCAAATAGCATAATGGTTAGGAGTGCTGACTATTTTTTGGGCGATCAAACCTGTCTTGAGGTAACCGCTCTGATGAGCTGTGATACAGCGAACATCTTATGTAGATGAGTATAAAATGCGCTTTATTTTTGATTGAGCATTTTGGGGAGTGATAAACAAACTGCCATTATTGTATTTAGTGATGCTCTTTATATAAACAAATGGAGCTTAGGCGTTTGGACAATGTTTGAACATTGTTAATTCACATACCCATCTTAGCCTTAGCCGAATAGTATAACGGTTAGGAGCACCAACTGTCATCTAGGCAGTTGAGTTTTAGACCTGTCTTGAAGTAGTTATTAGTCTAGCCGCACTGATGAGCTGTGATACAGTGAAACAGTACTGTATGTAGATGACATATATACATATATACACACATATATATATGTGTGTGTGTGTGTGTGTGTGTGTGCATGCCTGTATGCGATAGTTTACAACCTCTGTCATGTTTCACTATCGATGTACAGTTTAATATGTATTTACTATTTTAAATGATTAAAATAAGATAATAGTAATAGTAATACTACTACTACTACTACTACTACTACTACTAATAATAATAATAATAATAATGGCCGTTGCTAGCGAGAAATCAATGGTAAGGGGCTGTTGCGATAATGAAAATTCATTTGCAAATGTTATTGCAATTTTGCTTGAAATCATTGAAACGAAACTTTCTTTCTTGATAAAAAGTAAGACAAAACTAATCAATAAGAAAAAAAGAGACAAAACCCCTCATCCCTCGCTCCCCTCCTTCTGTTTTAATAATAATAATAATAATAATAATAATAATAATAATAATAATAATGGTCCCTGCTAACGAGAAATCAATGGGAATCAGCTGTTGCGATGATGCAAATTCATTAGCAAATCTTATCGAAAGAGCTGAAGTGTACTGGAAATCTGGGAAGACTTATTGTCACTCAGCTTGCAGGGAACACCACGGTGTGTGAAAACTCCTTGTGAGCCAATAATAATAATTATTGAGTTATTTGTTATTATTATCAGTTATTATAAAGATTATGCCTATGCTTCTTCGCTTACAAAATGAAAAATTCCATACATGATTATTCAAGCGAGCCGGACGCATGCTGCCGATAAAAGATCACTTTTTGTTTCGGACGAGAAAAAAATGGTAAAAATAAATACATTTAAGTTGGAAAAAAGGTCTTCTTTTTTTCTTGTATGGAAGACCGTTTGTGCAACAATTTGCATGTCAACAGTGCACAAGAGGCAAAACAAAGAAGAAATTGCAGAAATGGTTCCCAGTAAAGTCGCGTCACACGAAACCTACCATTAATGTTATCAGTTGTGTCGCCATTGAAGAAAGCCGAGTAAAACAATGACACTTTTAGCTACTCGTAGGCAATCGGAGTCGATTCACAAAGAGAATCGCCTAATTACCGTATCTTCTTACGATGCAACAAGAGACGATGGTAACTGGAGATGAACTCTACGAATTCTCCTGCTAATTAGACTGGCACTAACTGCATATCTCATGTGGATACGTTAGGGAAAATCCTTTTGAAGGTGGAATTGGCGTATCTCTTGGAGTGAAAGTGGAGAGGAAGGGTTTCGACTTGCTTATTATTCTTACCTTTTTGTTTTTGTTGTTTTTGTTTTTACAGACATATTCTTTGCCAATAATGCAAAACTTTCTCGCTCAAACAATTAAAATAATACACCCCCTCCCCTCTTTTAGATGCAGATTGCTCGTCTGCAGTGATGTCATTTGTAAACTACATTCCGCGGATTAGGGTTAAGGTTAATAAACTGCTTTTCGCGGACAGATGTTAACACTAGATGTTCGCTTGAATTTGTTAACGTGAATTATATCCAGACTTATTGTTGCAAGCTGATTACGATACTTGTGCGGTTTATGGGCCGTGCTGAAATAATAACGCTATATTTAGAAAGTAATTTTTAACATGATGAGGAAGGGGGGGGGCTTTGTTAACTATTTTGTACTTTCACCTACGAATTTAATAAACGGAAGATGTTGTAAAAGTTAAATTAAGCTTTAAAATCCCATTTAAAATATTGCACGGTTCGTAAACTGCACAATTACTCTGTAGGTCTTGAGTGTAAAATGTATTCTTAAAATAGAAATCGTTCTAAGCAAAAAAAAAAAAAAAAAAAAAATGGCAGTGCCAGTTAAGTTAGAGACACTTTTCTAGGAATTAAGCCAGTCAGGATCCACAGAAACAAAGCGGCTGTCTCGTTTTTAGATGAGAAAGATATCACTGAAGAATTCAACAAGATTCTTAACGTGGGAAGGGAGGGTCATTCTCTACATTCACCTAAGAATTTAACAAACCAAGGATATTATAAAACTTAAATTTAACTTAAAAAAAATTATTTACAAAATAGCACCGTCTGTACACTACATAAGTTTTCAGTTAAAAGTCATTCTTAAAATAGAAAAATTGAAGTTTTTTTTTTTTTTTACACAGTGATCACCACTTATCAAGGCCCGGAAGCCACTCAGGGATAAGGGTTATTGCAAGTACATTAAGTTAGTGAGGAGATTTGCTGAAGTGTTTACTTAAGGGGGCGGTTCATTAGGAAGTTTGAAGCCAAAAAAGAAAAATGGCGGCATAAATCCAGTTAGACCAGGGTTAAGTCTTGAGTGTGAAGTTATTCTTGAAATAGAAATATATAGTTCTAAGAAGAAAAAATGGCGGTACAATTGGAGTTAGAGAAAGTTTTCTATAAATTAATCCAGCCATGATCAGCAGAAACGTAGTGATTGTCTCGTTTTTGGATGGAAAGATACGGCTGTAAAATTCTACAAGATTCAGTCTATTTTATAAAGTTGGTGTCTGATTTCTTCACTTTTATCATACATAGTTAAAAATCGAATCGCATAAATCTTTTTGGTGATTTATTTTTCGGTAAAAAATACTACAACAATAAACAAAAGAACAAAAGTAAAAGGTAATATCAAAAGAATATAAACATATGTAATTTTATGATATACTTATTGTCTCGCTCGAATAGGTCTATGGACTAATTAGTTTCTCACTATATTTATATACAGCCTAGCGCCCACATCGCTTGTCCAATCGTTACCAAAACCTAATTAAGATATCATTAATGGTCTCACTTAAAACTTAATAAATTTTGTGATATATAGGTTAAATGTCAAGGTTAAAGAATAGATATATGTGACAATTTTGATGTTAACTTTGGTTCTGGTTACAGAGATTCACTACTTGGCTCCTATTATAACCAATACAGACTCGCATCTTATATGCCCTTGGTCTTCAGATTTGTAAAGTTTGGTCATGGTCGAAAGTTTTACAGAATTTCAATATCCGATTTTTTTAACTTTAATCTATGAATCTAGATTTTTACATTTCAAGATCTTTATATCTTCAAATATTTATTAATGGAGCTTGGTTTGGTTGTTTTGTTTTATGGCATATCAACACTTTTCAGATTATTTAATGCATTAAATTAAAGATATAAAGATCTTGAGGTGTAAAAATCTAGATTCATAGATTAAAGTTAGAAAATCGGATATTGAAATTCTGTAAAAATTTCGACCATGACCACACTTTACAAATCCGAAGACCAAGGGCTATTTTTTTAAGTGTGTTATAATTTTTCTCCAGTTTTTAGCAGATTTTTTTTTTATATCCAAGTTCTAACATTTATTCATGGAGTTTGGTTTGGTTGTTTTGTTTTACAATATATCAATGCTTTCAGGTTATTTGATGTCGAATCCAATGGTTTTGGAAAAAAGCTTTTATTTTTCTATTTCTTTATATCTTCTAGCATTTACTCATGTTGTTTGGTTTGATTATTTTGTAGAAATAACTTTCTTTTGTTTTGGACTTTGCAGAACATAACTGAGTTTTGTAAAAAGAAAGGAAAAATAAACACAACCATAAACGTTCAGTGAATTTTGTTCAGGGAGTTAATATCTTTGGACAGCCTGATCTTGGTCAAATATTGAAGGTATTATAGCGGTGCTATACTACACATAAACTTTAGTTTTAGTTAATTTTAGGTTAATTAAAATATTCCTGGGAAACGCCGAGTGGGGACAAAAAGGAGAGGGTTTTAAAAAAATTATTAAATCAATTTGTAGAAATTTTAGTGTTACAACCTTTTTTAACCTAACAGGTAAGTACATCGTAAAGGCTTTTTGTACAATTACAATTTTTAAATATTGGGGTAAAACTGGATAAACACCAAAATTGTCACTTGATCTTCTCACCGATGATTATTAACTCCACGAAGCAGAAGAGTTACCGTTCTTTACTTGCTGACTTGTAAGCATCAACCTCCACCTCTCTATCTCCATTTCATTGCCCACTCAAAACCGCCAATATTATTTTCCCAACATTTCTTAACCCATAATCTTATAGTACTTACGTGTCTTGGTACATTTGCACCTATCTTAGAATTTAAAGCATCCTTCGCTACACACACTATATATATATATATATATATATATATATATATATATATATATATATATATATATATATATATATATATATATATATATATATATATATATATATATATATATATATATATATATATATATATATATATATATATATATATATATATATATATATATATATATATATATATATATATATATATATATATATATATATATATATATATATATATATATATATATATATATATATATATATATATATATATATATATATATATATATATATATATATATATATATATATATATATATATATATATATATATATATATATATATATATATATATATATATATATATATATATATATATATATATATATATATATATATATATATATATATATATATATATATATATATATATATATATATATATATATATATATATATATATATATATATATATATATAGTGAGAAACTTTGACTGTCATTTGGGCGGTCAGGTTTCGATCCTGGCTTGAGGCAGTTGCCTGTCTAGCCGCACTGATGAGCTGTGAAACATCGAAACCGTACTCTATGTGGATGACTATAATGCTTCCCATCTTGGGTTGAGCATATTGGGAAGTGATATAAAATCTGCCATTAGCGTATTAAACGACGCTCTTTGTGTAAACAAGTCAAGCGGATGCATTTGGACGACGTCAAACATCGTTAAATTCATTACCCTCACAGCAGCAGCCATATAGCATAATGGTGAGAAGCCTGGACTGTCATTTGGGCGGTCGGGTTTCGATACTAATTTGAGGCAGTTGCCTGACTAGCCGCACTGATGAGCCGTGAAACAGCAAAACTACTGTATGTGGATGACTATATATATATATATATATATATATATATATATATATATATATATAAGTATATGTTTTTACTATAGGCTTTAAAAATAAAAGTATAAATTTCAAATTGAATCTTGTACCTTTATTTTTAAAGCCTATAGTAAAAACATTTTGCTTAACAATTTTCATGCCTTGGATGAAATGCTTTTCTAACTTGTATCGTATCTTTTTAAGATTATATTTTATTTAATTTAATAATTTGGATTAAAAAAAAATGAATGTGGCTTTGCATGTATTTATAAAAACTCTCCTACTCTCTAGTTCAGTTTGTATTTCTCCTCACACCACAACTCATTTTTGCAACCCCCTCTTTGTATCATTACAGGTCTGAATATTCTCTCTGTTTCAGTTTGTATTTCTCTTCACATCACAACTCATTTTTTTGCAACTTCCTCTTTGTCATACATGTCTGAATAATGAGAAAATCTGAATTTTTTTAACAAAAACTTTAAAATAACTTTTTTAGATTAAATAAATATTTTAAAACTTCTTTCAGAATAGAAAATCTTTACAATTTAATAAGAAAAATATTTCATATAGGTTTCATTAAAACTATTCAGTAGATAACGTGAAAAATAGAGATGAAATTTCAAAAGGACTGTATAACTGGTTACGCTCAATAGTAGTCCTCGCCAGTGAAAGTCTTTCTCATTGTTATTCTATTATTATTATTTAAAACATTTTGTGTCTTGCTCTTTCGCGCGAGGACTAATATATATATATATATATATATATATATATATATATATATATATATATATATACATATATATATATATATTTAAAGAACTGTGTGTGTGATTTCGTTTTCTATAAGCTTTTAAATTTCACATGAATGTACTTGATGTGTCTGGGAGTGTTGTTAAATAAGTTTTGTACCGGAATGCTTCTGATTAAATAAAGAAATCCCAATTTTGATCAAAGTTATCACTTTTATACAACCTAACATCACAAGTGCATTTGGGGTGTTTTATCACCGCACAAGCAGAAAGGCCCAGCCTATAAAATCAACTGTAAATTCTTTAATAAGACAGAGGCACGTTCGAAATGATGTTTCTTTTTACAGCACAACTGAACCATGTAAAAAGTAATTTCATAATATCAACAGTTGTTTCTTTGATAAAACAGGGGTGCGTTCGAAATGATAAAAATTGAACCATGATACTTGACGTTTGTACATTTATCTTTAATTCAAGTGATTATGTAAAAACAATTCCATAAAAGCAGAAGTATAAGCTCTTTGATATAACAGGGGCACGTTCGAAATGAATGTGTTTGTTTGTTCCATGATACCTGACTGTTGTCTTTTAAACTTTAACTCAAGACATTATTTAAAAATAATCTTACAAAATAAACAGTAGGTTCTCTACAGTGCAATATAGAATACAAGGTATTGTGGCCTAAGTCACAGTGAGGAAACATGTGAAGCTTCCTCCAAGTATATCGCGGGGAGGGGGGAGGTCCCCAACTAGAGCAGAAAATCAATCGAGTTGATTTTAAAATGGACGATTTCACCGATTTCAATGACAAGGTGGTGGAACATTTGTTGATTTGCATTCAGTTCCACGCAACCTCGGGTCTATATATATATATATATATATATATATATATATAAAGCTGAACGTCTGTGTGCATGTGTGTGTGTCTGGTCACGAATAGGCTCCTATATCGTTGACTATTATAGAAAGCTGATTACATATAATGATAGAGGAAGACACAGGAATGGGTAAGTTTTATCTGGCAGAATGATGATTCATTAAAATTGTGGGGTCTGCATACGCGCCTGGTCCACAACCACAAAGTATGGAAATAAAAAATTAAAAAATTAAAAACAACGTTTACAAGTTTTTTTGATATAGATGTACATAAGAATACTTTGATAAGTATGTTTTAACTTAAATAGGGATGGTATAATAAAATTATGAGGTCTGCGTTAGCGCCTGGCCTCCATAGAATAAAAATAGGCAGAAACTTTAATAAAGACTTTTCATATCTATCTGCGTAAGTATACTTTGATAATTATGTTTCAGTTTGAAGAAATATGGTATAATAAAATTATGGTGTGTTCATTCGCGCCTGACCTCCATAGAATGGAAATATGTCACAAAGTTTAACAAGGTTTTTTAATATAGATCCACAGAATATTGTGATAAGTGTTTCAGTGTGAACAGGTATGGTATAATAAATTATAGGGTTTATTTATTTTATTTTTACTTTCATCATTTTGATACCCCCCCCCGCCCCAAATTCGAAGCTATCTCTTTACAACCCTTCCTTTTCATATCCTATCATACTTTCATAAATCAGAGTCCGTTTTCTGTAGGCTGTTTTTGAACCCAGTCAATGGCGGATACTTTTTCTAGTATATATATATATATATATTTATATATACTAGCAGTTTTGCCCGGCTTTGCTCGGGCCCTATATTCATAACTTTATGTGCGTATGTATATACGTATTAAAAAGTTTGACTCATGTCCAGGTAACCTACATCTACAATTTAAAGTGTTTAGACCTTAAATTGGCGGAGAAGTTTGGTAAAGTCTGCAAAGGCCAACTCTTTCAACTTTTACCCTTGGCAGCCTAATTTTCGCCCACAAACTGATTAAAAAGCTTGCTGCATGTCTGACTGCCCTTTATGCAAAATTTCAATGTTTACACTCAAAATTGGTTGAATTGCTTGCTAGAGACCGCAAAGGTAAAATCTTTTGAACTTTGTCCCCTTGACAATAAAATTTATGGCCAAAAACCGATTAAAAGGTCAGCTTGCCCTATATTTGAATACACTTCATGTAAAATTTCAAATGTTTAGACCAAAAATTGGATGAGTAATTTGGTAGAGACTGCATAGGTCAATTTTATTTTAAACTCTGACCCCAATTTTGACCCCTTAACATTTATTGTTTTGGGCTCAATCCAAATTAAAAAGTTTGATCCATGTCCAAGTAATCTATATCTAAAATTTCAAGTGTTTAGACACAAAATTGGTGAAGGAGTTTTCAAAGGTCAAATCGCTGAACTTTGACCACTAATTTCTGTCCGAAAAAGATTAAAAAGGTTTTCCCAAATCTCAATACCCCTATGCCAAATCTCGAGTCTGTAGACTAAAAATTGACAAAGTTATTTGGTAGGGAAATGTACACACACAGACACACGCACATACATTTTTTACTTTTATATATATACTAGCATTTCAACACGGCGTTGCCCGGGTGTTTGGAGGTGTATGCTGAACAAAAGAAAAAGGTCAATTTTTTAAACTTTAACCTCTATTATGACCTCTTAACATTTATTGTTTTGAGCTCAAATCAAGTTATTAAGTTAGATCCATGTCCAAGGAACCTATATCAAAACTTTTCAAGTGTTTAGACCCAAAATTGTCGGAGGAGTTTGATAGAGTTCTCAAAGGTCAAATCGTTGAACGTTGACCCCGTAACAACCAAATTTCTGGCCGAAAACCGATCACATAGATTTTCCCTAATCTCAGTACCCTGTATATCAAATTTCGAGTCTGTGGACTAAAAGTTGACAGAGTTATTGCATAGGGAAATGTACACACACACACACACACACACACACAGACACGTTCACTTTTATAGATATACTAGCATGAGTGGCCGGCGTTGCCCGGGTATTTGGAGATGTATGTTGAGCAAAAAAAAAAAAGTGGTCAATTTTTTAAACTTTGACCCCTATTATGACCCCTTAAAATTTTTTGTTTTAGGCTCAAATGAAGTTATTAAGTTAGATCTATGTCCAAGGAACCTATATCTAAAATTTCAAGTGTTTAGACTAAAATTGTCGGAGGAGTTTGGTAGAGTTCTCAAAGGTCAAATCGTTAAATTTTGACCCCTTAATCGCCAAATTTCTGGCTGAAAACCGATTATATCGATTTTCCCAAATCTCAGTACCCTGTATATCAAATTTCGAGTCTGTAAACTTAAAATTGACAGAGTTATTGCGTACGGAAATGTACACACACAGACACACAGATACACACACAGACACTTTCACTTTTATAGATATATATAGATATAGACATATATATATATATATTACTTGTAGAATACCGATCTTAGCATGGTCATACTGCTAGTTAATAATAGAACTCAGTAACGGAACAGAAATGCCTGTACCACTTTTATACCTTCTTACAGTGATTAAAACCAGCCTATAACCTTATGTCTTGAATCCTTATTACAATTTTGATCACACTTCATGTAATGATTTTTCTTCTCGAAAAATATTGAGTGTTCAAGCAGCCTTAAGACTAGATTGAAATTAAGGGAATCTTGCTTAGTTGATGTCTTATAACTATGGGACATGTTTGAATTTGTCAAATTGGAGGTTATATTGTACTCACTTTACAATCCTTTAAAATACGACAAAGAAACAGAATTTTCGATGGAATATTCATCAATTAACGTCAAATAGTTACAGTTTAATTAAAATTGGAAGCATGCAAATTTTCACAAAGAACTTCCAACCTTTGAATAAAACTAAATTAAACTAAAAACAGCGTACATTACCCACCTTTACACTATGCAGCGGTGTTCGAAAATTCGCAATTATAAGATAATTAGTTTGTAAGTTTATCACACAAAAACAGACATACACACGCACATACATATATATATATATACACTCACATATATACACACATATATACACGTATATTCATATACACACTTATATATACAAATATATATATGCGCACACATATATATATATGCACACATATACATGTCCATACACACATACATAATTATATGCATATATATATATATACACACACACACATATATATATATATATATATATATATATATATATATATATATATATATAGAGAGAGAGAGAGAGAGAGAGAGAGAGAAAGAGAGAGAGATATGCACACTTGCGATATGGTCAGTTCAAAAAAGGGAATAGAAAGAATTAATGGTCTGCTTAACATGAAGGACGTTCTCAGTAAATATTGCCTCATATATGTTTTATGTGCTGCTAATTGCATGGAAATTAAAAATTACAATTTTTCTTCAACCCAAAAGCAAAAAGAAAAAAAAATTGCTCGAACCCTGAAAGATGAGAATAAAAATAGTTTAGGCCGACGCATATTTATTATTAAGATATATTTTGATGAAGACGACAATGACAATCTAATTTGGTGCTCCTTTAAAAAAAAAAAGAAAAAAAGGCCGTGAAAGGCTGCGTTTGTCTCGTACTTCATCGATGTAAGAGCAGAAAATTATTTATTATTAAAACATTTTCTATTTTGAACAAGAGCACGGTTATTGCTCATTTTGTTTCGATAAAAATGCGGCTGTTTAAGTTTTCTTAGTCATTTTTATTTTATTTATTCATTTTTGTTTTTAATAACAGGCTGGGAGTTATTTATCTCCCTTCCATGTCGGAAACATGTGACGCAAGTTCAGGAAAGTGGGATCAAAGAGCCAGCGCCCTAGAGAAAGGACATTGTGGCCTGTAAAAAAATGTTTTAAAAGTGCCTGGCCAATCACGTAGGGGCGCCCCAGGCGATTAGCAAAAAAAAAAAAAAAAAAAGCTTAATCTCTTCTAAAAGAGAGAAGGAAAAGCCTAGGAGAGTGGACCTCCCCAATCATCACAGAACCAGCGATATACAGCAGTCAACAGAGATGTCATTTTAAAAATGGTCTAGACTCTGTTGACTAGAAGTAAAATGAAAAAAAGTAAAAAAATGTGTCAAAACTGTAATAAGTTAGGGTAAAGATGGACTCTCTCTTTTTTTTTGTTTTATTTTACTTCAGTTGAAGTTCTCAGAAATCAAGGGGCGCACTACCTGAAGCAAACACTTGAACTCTATATGAGATACATAGATATCCGAATGTTCCATTTAAGTTCTTTATCTCTCAAAAACTGAGTTAGTAAAGGAATTGAGAATATAATTTTCCTCTCCCCAATTAACCATTTTCATATGTTGTAGTATACCTGTCATTTTGGTCTCTTGGTCTTAGTGGATTCCAGGAAAAAAATTTATCTAGTCTGGTGGAGTATCCAGCTTCGTGCTATTACTTGAGGTAATATCACTCAAAGAAGGTGCAGCATTCCTCGTAAAAGCTAATGGGCTGCGAATACTATCTGGTTTTGAATATTTGGTCAAGGTTTACTTCTAGGGAAAAGTGTCCTCATGCCAGGATGTTCTGACAAACCTCTGTACAGAGAAACCTTAGGCACTCGAGAATAGTGTCTAGTAGGCATTCAAGTTCTCTTTAAGAATGAGCAGTTGTATGCTTAAGATATCTGTCCAGTCGACTGTCTTCTAACTAGTTTTGATCATGCATTGAAATGAGTGACTTTCGTCTTGGGGAAGATCTGAAATAGAACACATACATCAAATCTGTTGCCAAGATGGCTGGAAAAATGCTTGGATCACTCTACTGCATCATCACACTTCCGATGCAATCCTCTATCTGTATAAGAGCCAAGTACATCCTAAACTGGGTGACAGTTGTCTCATCTGGCCAGGAGCTGCTTGGCGCACCCTATCCAACCTTGACAGAGTTCAAAACCGGCTTCAAAACCTAATAGGTGATGCCCTTTTCTATTCCCAGCAACCTCTTTTTCACAGAAGAGAATTTGCGAGTCTCTCTCTGCTCTACCATTATTTTCATGGCACGTACCTGTCTGAACTTCAATTTATGGTTCCCTCTTGCCAAACTTTCACAAAAAACACTTGACTAGCTACAACTACTATAAACGATTTCCCCCATTATCTATCTGTGCAATAAATCTAAAAGCAGATTCCATGAACAAAACTTCTTTCTCAAAACTGCCTGCCTGTGGAACACTGTTCCGCTGGCCTGCTTCTCAGTTGAATACAACAGGGTAGCTTTCAAATCCAATGTAAACAAGTTCTTGTTGATGCATCCCCATAAATAATCAAATTCTACCCAATTTACACTATTAGCGATTACTAACACTATCCTCTTACATTCACTAACTCTTATCCTTGAGTGGCCTTCTGTACTTGATAACTGGTGACTTCCAAATAAAAAAAAAATCGAAACTTGAAATTTTATAGGAATCGACACTTAATTTCTTTTATATAAGGGGGTCCCACAGGAGGCATAGATATGGTGATGAAATTGTAATGTTTGAGCATTTTTTTCCCTCTGGTATCTGCATATCTTTGCATATATTACAACATTACGCCAAAAAATAATTCTTAAAACATTTAATTTCAAAGAGAGTAGAAAGAAGATATTGGATTTACTTTCAGCAGCCTCTTAACTCGCATTCCATCAATGATGTTTCAGACAAAGAGGTAAGAAATGTTGTTTTCTGGGTTGGAATCTATCCATCTAACATTTATCATTGACTAGTTTTTGACCTTGAATCATTTTGTTAGCTCCTTACAAAAAGTGGCTTCACGCCTTGTCTGGAGCGATTTCGATAAAAAATATATTGATATTGAGCTTCTTCTTATACTCTTCTAGTATCACGCCATGTATCACTTGTGTATCCAACGAGTGACTATTTCATATCAAAATCAGATCGGCAGTCCTGAGCATGGTGTGGCCTTGTTCGCTATCAATCTGAGTAATAGTCCTGTACAGTTCTATGATGCCCACGCTCCTTTTTTTTTTTTTACACAGTGGTCACCACTTATCAAGGCCCAGAAGCCACTCAGGGATAAGGGTTATTGCAAGTACATTACGTTAGTGTGGAGATTTGATGAAGTGTTTACTTAAGGGGGCGGTTCATTAAGAATTTGTTAACGTTGGACTTGAAGACATCCAAGTTGTAGTCAGCAGGGAAGCAGGCAGACGGAACAGAGTTCCACAGGCGTGCAGTTCTAAGAAAGAAGCTTTTTTCATGGAATCCACGTTTTGATTAAGGCACAGATAAAGAGTGAGGGAAATTTTTCACAGTGGATTCAGCTAGACGGGTGTTTTTCGTGAAAGATTGGCGAGGGAGAACCAGAGATTGGCTATAGCTTTTCACTCTTTGAGAAAGATTAGCTTATTTCTAACTGCTTGGGGCACCCTTACCGGGGAATGGCAATATGGCTGCCTATGTAATTTTCGTTCAGCCAGAGTGCTCATCCTCTATGGTGCTGGCTTTTTCAATCTCACTTTTGCTGTCTTGTGTCTAATTTGCCTATTGTGGGATAAATAGAAACTTCAGAGATGGTAATATGTCCTTCCTGTTCCCGAAGTGTTCTTTTATAGATGAAGAAGTTGAAATTTCTATTCTTTTGTCAACATCAGATGTAAATCCTGGCATTCATGAGGCAAAAAAAAAAAAATGCAAAATCTTTCATAGGAATCTGTTGTAACTGGCACATATTCTCTTGGTTCACATCCCATAGAAATTTCATGAAGAATTGGAGTGTGCACAATATACAAAAGGGTTTTCCATTATGAACTAACTAGCGGGGCTATCCGGACATACTTGAAGCAAAAGTATTATATATTTCTATTAAAACTTTTATCTCATTACCTCTTTCTATGTTTCTCTCTTTTTCCTCCATTCCATTAGTCCATTAGTCCGAAATTAATAAGAAATATTTCGACTGAAAAAAAGAAAGAAAATAAAACAGAAAGAAATTGGATCGTATTTTCTTATTTCTTTTAATAAAATTTTTGCATCTTAACTTCTTCTAAAAACAGTTTATCTGTTTTCTTATCCACAACCCAACCCAGTTCTCTTTCTCTCTGGATATACGTACATACAGTCTATTCTTTTTATATAGATTTTTTCGAAGAATAAGTTGGTATAAGGGAAGCAACTACTGATACAAAATCAGTTACTTTCACTCAGTACAACACCGTAAAAAGTAAAAACCACTCCATAACGAAATCTGCATCAGTTCAGAGTAAAAGAATGAATTGGATCGTATTTTCTTATTTCTTTTAATAAAATTTTTGCATCTTAACTTCTTCTAAAAACAGTTTATCTGTTTTCTTATCCACAACCCAACCCAGTTCTCTTTCTCTCTGGATATACGTACATACAGTCTATTCTTTTTATATAGATTTTTTCGAAGAATAAGTTGGTATAAGGGAAGCAACTACTGATACAAAATCAGTTACTTTCACTCAGTACAACACCGTAAAAAGTAAAAACCACTCCATAACGAAATCTGCATCAGTTCAGAGTAAAAGAATGAATTGGATCGTATTTTCTTATTTCTTTTAATAAAATTTTTGCATCTTAACTTCTTCTAAAAACAGTTTATCTGTTTTCTTATCCACAACCCAACCCAGTTCTCTTTCTCTCTGGATATACGTACATACAGTCTATTCTTTTTATATAGATTTTTTCGAAGAATAAGTTGGTATAAGGGAAGCAACTACTGATACAAAATCAGTTACTTTCACTCAGTACAACACCGTAAAAAGTAAAAACCACTCCATAACGAAATCTGCATCAGTTCAGAGTCAAAGAATGAATAATCTTTTCGGCGCTTCTACACTATTGGGACGAGATTTTGTAGTCGATAAATGGAGTTTTTAGATAAAAAACAATGGTTTCAACTGATTTTTTAAAAATCAATTCTAATAAGTTACAATGATAGCTTCCAAATTATGCAGTCGAAATTACCTGAATATTACTGAATTATTACAAAAAGCAACTTCAATTGTGGTAGCAGGTGAAAAATTGCCGCCATCTTGTTTAAATCGAAACGGAAAATTACCTCCCTTTTGAACTCTTCTGTGTCTTATGATTGTTTTCATCAAATTCTATTTTTATTTTCTTTAATAAATAATTTTCTACCTTATCGATTTTCGTAATTTTTGGATTTAATCATCTTAAAAATATGAGATAAAAAGATACCATAGTTTCATGTGTAATTCAATATTTCGATTTCCGAAATTTCGTCCCAATAGTGTAGAAGCCCTATTTTTTCTAAATTTTAGATAGTATTCATCCAGGACACTGCTGTTTAAGAATATACCACCTTTGTGTCTATTTTTTATGTCGTTTTTTTAATGTTTCTTTATTTAGGTTAAACAATGTTAATATTAATTATTTATTGATTATTGATTTTTGATATTGTAAATACTTCCCTACATCTCTAAAAATAATGTATATATATATATATATATATATATATTCATATATATATATATATTCATATATATATATATATATATATATATATATATATATATATATATATATATATATATATATGTGTGTATGAAATAAAGTGATTTTTATACTGTAAACTGCTCCAGCTATTTCGGGGACCGACTCAATAAAAGTGATATTAAAAAAACACAAAAAAAAACCCTAAAAACTAAATATATATAAAAACAAGTGATTTTTTATGTCATAATATACCTCCTCCAAAATAATATATATGAAGTAAAGTGATTTTTATATCGTAAACTGCTTCAGCCATTTCTGCATTTTATTATGGAAATCTCTCCAGACAAGGCATGAAGCCACTTTATGCAAGGAGCTAATAAGGACGAAAGATGATTATCACAAATATAGGAGATGCCTATTATTCTTAGACTTGAAAAGACTAAGTCCATAGAGCTTTATGTCCGCAGTTCTTTGAAAATAAGCTACTGGAATAGGAAGTTAATATGTCTTACATAAAAATGCAGGTCTGATTGTCCATATTGGTCCAATAAAAACCTAATTCTTCGCAAATGAAACAATTGTCTTATGGGTCATCGAATTTAGAGGAAAGCAGGTGAGAAATTTTGTAAGTGATTAAAAATTGCTTGTAATTGATTAAAAATTGCTTGTATTTGATTAAAAATTGCTTGTAATTTGATTAAAAAAATCAATGAATGTTTTTTGTTTGCTTCATAATTGGATGGAAAAAAGCTTTGATCTTGACACTTTTTGAGATTATTTATTTTTTAGTAAATTTTTTCTTAGTTCATTCGTTTTGGTTAATTTTTTGTTTTATTATTTTTGTTAACTATTTTATTTAAAAAAAAATTTGTCGGTTCTTTATGTATTTTTCTCTGATGATTTCATTTTGTTTTGTCTATCCTTTCTTTTCTTTATTTTAATCTTCTTCTTCTTCCTTTCTTTTTTTTCCTAGTTATCTTTGTCTTCGTTTTGAAATAGGTTCGTTTAGGCATTTTTACTTTTCTATTTTTCTGTTCCTTTTCGTCTTCTGAATCTTCTCTTTCCTCCTCCCTCTCTCATATTTTATTAAACCCTCTCTATCATCCACCCTTCTTATTTCCCTCCCTCCCTTCTTTCCCCTTCTTCATTTTTCTTTCTTTCTCTTCATTTTGTCCGTTGTTTTTGTTTTTCTTTTCAGATTCAATTCTCTTGCTTCTTCTTATCGGTCATCTCTCTAGCCAGTTAATTCCAGACATACACACACATGTATATCACTTATGTTGCAAGGGGTCAACACATGGTCAATAAAGGACACGTTATGCAGGTGGTTTTTATAACTCTTCTACCCAACAATCCCAACAGACTGAAGTCAGTCAAAATACTTCCACTCCTTTTTAAAACTTTTTTTTAAATTTCTTTTTATTAAAATTTCACTCCAAACAAGGGACACTGCCACTTTGATGCAGGGGGCTACG
>NC_136490.1:127787257-127957257 GCF_053919585.1 Euprymna scolopes | reverse complement strand
CAAATGATGGAATACTGTTGCCACATCTGGACAGGAGCTACAAGAAGCAGCTTATCCTGCCTTGACAGAGTTCAAAATAGACTTCGTAGCTTAGTGGGAGGATGTCCTTTTCTCTTCCCTGCAACCTCTTTCCCACAGAAGAGACGCTGTGAGCCTGTCTCTGCTTTATCGGTATGTTCATGGCAAATGCTCGTCTGAACTTCAATCTATGGTTCTCCTCATCAAACGTTCATGAAAAACACTAGCTAAAACCATTATCAATAATTTCCCCCACTCTTTATCTTTGCCTAAACAAAAACGTAGATTCTATGAACAGCTTCTTTCTTAGAACTGCGCCCCTGTGATACTGTCTTCCGTTTGACTGCTTTCCAGCTGACTACAATTTGTCTTCAAGTCCAACATAAACAAGTTCTTGATGAACCGTCCCCCTAAGTAATCCAATTTACAAAATCTCCAATACTTATGATTCTACGCTATAATCCCATAACTAATGTATACCCATTAACCCTTATCCTTGAGTGGCCTCTGGGCTTTGATAAGTGGTGACTCTTTTGTTAAAAAAAGAAAAAAGAAAGGCACTGTGTATCTATGGGAGGGACCACGTTAACGTTGCCAACATCCTAAGTGAAAGTGATTTTGGTGGAATTAATTGGATTCGAACTCGGAACACCCACGTCGTCAGTCTGTGTTGTTAACCACTTGAGCACCTCACCTTCCAAAGAGACGGTAAAACCTTATTTCCATAAATGCTGCCGGAATGATCTGTGTGACAGAACTTAACGGAAAGGGGTAGAGTTGGAAATTCGAAAGGTCGCCAAATTTTCAGCTTTTACTTCTAATGTCCAAAACACCTGCAAACATTTTAATCAGCATCTTTTTACTTTATTTGTGTTTATGTATAATTAATCTCCCCCCCCTCTCTCTCTCTCTCTCGCTCTCTCTCTCTCTCTCTCTCTCTCTCTCTCTCTCTGGTAAGTTACGTTTATTTCTGGACTTGCAGCTGGAACAGGGAATGGCATAAACATTGCTATTTCTAATCTGTTTTTGTCTGTAAACAGATTTAATCATCATTTAAGAAGCCATGTCATGTGAAAACATCAAGGAGTTGTCTTGGTTTGTAATAAGTGAGTACTGCTGCCTCACCCGGAAAGGAGCTCCTAAGAGTACCCTCTCCTGCCTTGACAGGGTGCAAAACCGTCTTCAGAATTTAATGGATGAGGACCTTTTCACCTCACTACTGGCTCTTTCTCACAGAACAGACGTTGCAAGTCTGTCTCTGCCTTATCCTTACTTTCATAGCAGGTGCTCGACTGAGTTTCAATCCATGGTTCCCCTCCCTGTAAAACGTTTATAACAAATATTCATTTGATGAAAATACCGAAAATATAGGATCTTACTTAAAAACACATTTTATACCTTATAGCTTTAAAATGTAATATATATATATATATATATATATATATATATATATATATATATATATATATATACACACTAGCAGGGTGACCAGACGTTGGCTGAGATCGAAAGACGATCAACGAATATTACCATACGATACTTTTATTGTCATCAAAATCAGTAAAATCGTCCATTTTTCAATTACATCGATTGATTGCCTGTTTTAGTAGGTAATTCACTGCGGTGCACCAAAAAGAATGTTCACATGCGTTTCCGCAGTGATTTAGTTCACAATACACCGTAGTCTACGTTGCACTGTAGAGAACATACTGTTGATTTTATAAAGTGACTTTTATATAATGACTTGAATTAAAGTTCAAAATTCCAAAGTCAAATGTAATGCTTCAATTGTGTTTTAAACAGAAACATTCATTTTAAACACGCCCCTCTCTTATCAAAACACCTACTGTTAATTTTATATGCCAGGCCTTTCTGCTTATGCGGTGAACAACTTTTTAAATGCACTTGTGATGTTATATTTTATAAGATGTTAACTTTGTTCAAAACTGGACTGCTCCTTCCTTAATCGAATTTTTTCACAATCGATTAATGATTTTCGATATTTACCAGAGGCAGTCTGATACAAAATCTATATGAGAATACTCCCAGACATATAAAGTATATTTGTATGAAATTTCATAAAAATCAGCCTAGTCGTTTCAGGCTCCGTAGGGAACGAACTCACACACACTTTGCTTTTATATATAAGTATGTATCTATATAAAATTGACCGTTGTCTATCTAAGAAACGACCTCTACCAAATTACTCTTCTTTTACAATTTTTTTTCTTTTTTTCACAATTCCAAGACACCTGCAAACATTTTAATCAGCATCTTTTTACTTTATTTGTGTTTATGTATAATTAATCTCCCCCCCCCTATCCCCCCTCTCTCTGTCTCTCTCTCTCTCTCTGTCGTAAGTTACGTTTATTTCTGGACTTGCAGCTGGAACAGGGAATGGCATAAACATTGCTATTTCTAATCTGTTTTCGTCTGTAAACAGATTTAATCATCATTTAAGAAGCCATGTCATGTGAAAACATCAAGGAGTTGTCTTGGTTTGTAATAAGTGAGTACTGCTGCCTCACCCGGAAAGGAGCTCCTAAGAGTACCCTCTCCTGCCTTGACAGGGTGCAAAACCGTCTTCAGAATTTAATGGATGAGGACCTTTTCACCTCACTACTGGCTCTTTCTCACAGAACAGACGTTGCAAGTCTGTCTCTGCCTTATCCTTACTTTCATAGCAGGTGCTCGACTGAGTTTCAATCCATGATTCCCCTCCCTGTAAAACGTTTATAACAAATATTCATTTGATGAAAATACCGAAAATAGAGGATCTTACTTAAAAACACATTTTATACCTTATAGCTTTAAAATGTAATATATATATATATATATATATATATATATATATATATATATATATATATATATATACACACACTAGCAGGGTGACCAGACGTTGGCTGAGATCGAAAGACGATCAACGAATATTACCATACGATACTTTTATTGTCATCAAAATCAGTAAAATCGTCCATTTTTCAATTACATCGATTGATTGCCTGTTTTAGTAGGTAATTCACTGCGGTGCACCAAAAAGAATGTTCACATGCGTTTCCGCAGTGATTTAGTTCACAATACACCGTAGTCTACGTTGCACTGTAGAGAACATACTGTTGATTTTATAAAGTGACTTTTATATAATGACTTGAATTAAAGTTCAAAATTCCAAAGTCAAATGTAATGCTTCAATTGTGTTTTAAACAGAAACATTCATTTTAAACACGCCCCTCTCTTATCAAAACACCTACTGTTAATTGTATATGCCAGGCCTTTCTGCTTATGCGGTGAACAACTTTTTAAATGCACTTGTGATGTTATATTTTATAAGATGTTAACTTTGTTCAAAACTGGACTGCTCCTTCCTTAATCGAATTTTTTCACAATCGATTAATGATTTTCGATATTTACCAGAGGCAGTCTGATACAAAATCTATATGAGAATACTCCCAGACATATAAAGTATATTTGTATGAAATTTCATAAAAATCAGCCTAGTCGTTTCAGGCTCCGTAGGGAACGAACTCACACACACTTTGCTTTTATATATAAGTATGTATCTATATAAAATTGACCGTTGTCTATCTAAGAAACGACCTCTACCAAACTACTCTTCTTTTACAATTTTTTTCTTTTTTTTTTACAATTTTTGTTCTACAAACTTGAACTTGATATATATAGGATTTGGAACTGTGGAACAAATATGATTTAGCCTGTAGCCGGTAAAAATAGGCGCTAAGAGGTCAAAATTGAAAAAAATTGGAACTTGACAGTCGATTTAAAGTGCTCTTCAATGCATGCGCAAATATATATTCATGCATTTCACAACATTATATTTAAGTTTTTATATGCGTACACACATGGTACAGATGATAAAGAATAAGGTTAGATAACTATATGTTTTGGTTTCGATTCTAGCTGATGGCAACTAAGTTTGTTTTCTTTACTTTTAGAAATCAATTTAATAATAGATAAATAATTATCTATATAATAATAATAATAATAATAATAATAATAAATACGAAATTTGCATAAATTAAAATATCATATTTAAGCGTATTTTACGACCGGGTAATACAAGGCGGTCTACTAGTATATATATATGATTAGTTTTTTTGGAAAAAGAAATCCATCAGAGTGCTCAATTAAAAGGAAAATCCGAAATATAAGAGCGTATTTATATTTTGTGTACAGAAAGTTGTTAGATGAGAGAAGTCATTGGTACCGTCGGTTTCAAGCCCGATAGTTAGGACCGTTTAAGATATCCTTATCAAACTCTCTTCAGCCAATATTCGTTTTATTGTTTTATTGTTTGATAAGGATATCTTAAACGGTCCTAACTATCGGGCTTGAAACCGACGGTACCAATGACTTGTCTCATCTAACAACTTTAAACGCATGAGTCAATATCAATCAATGTTAAAAACACACACAAAGATTACAGCAAATAAAATGGTTAAAACTACAGTTTATTGCCGTGTACAGAGTACAAGGAACAATTGTGTATATGCAATTAAAAATGTTTTTCTTTAACTTTTTATACATTATGACATGATGAACCTTTTGGATTTGAAATTTTATTTAGTATTAACTAGTGATGGGACGGTTCCAATATTTTTTTTCTCTATTCCGATACAATTACCGATTCCGATTTCGATTCTTTATGAACCTCTAAATATTTAACGCTAGAAATGTTTTTTTTTTCCTGATTACCATAAAAACACATGTTAAATTTGCATATATTTTCGACAACCTAAAAAACACACGTTCAGTCGGTGGGGCGGGGGGTGATCTATAGGTTTTAGCTTTACTGGTAGTTTAAGATAAAAAAAAAATATTTATTTATTTTATAGCATATATCTACTAGCAGTGGAAGATTTTGCTTTAAACAAAACAAAAAAAGAAAGATAATTTAAGGAATGATTTTGACATCGGGGAACAAACACAAATATTCCTGATTTCAATACCGATTCTGATACTCCAAAATGCTCTGATTTTTCCAGTTCACATTTCCGATTTCCAGTAATCGTCCCAACACTAGTATTAACCATGAAATCTTAATAAAAAGACTTTAAATGATTAAATAAGCTAATATTTCCAATATGGCGGAATATCAATATTCCATCTTGTAAATACGTCGATTATACTAACGTATTTACTCATTTAATTTTCTTCAGTTTTCATGCAATTTTACCATGAAATTAGCAGACTAACATTTGAATGTTGCAAATTATTATGACAAGATTTAATTGCAAGAGCAAAATATGATCATTTAAACAAACGGTTTATATATGACAAACATTTGTTGACATTGGATTCGAAGACGACCATTAGCCTGCAGGGAAGCGTTTTTTTTTTTTTTTCTTCAGTTTTTATGCATTAATAGATTGACATTTGAAGGTTGACAAGATTTAATTGAATGACAAAAATCTGATTACTCAAACGAACGATTTATGTATGACATTAGATTCGAAGACGACCATATCGTAGCCTGTAGGGAAGCGATCTCCTGGTAATGTGTTCGACAGATGAGAATTTTTTTTTGTAAAAAAACTCAGTTGATGTTAAGTATGCAGAGAAAGAAAGGATAATTCTTTGTAGTTGTACTACATGGATGAGTTCTTGCTGTGAATGCCCTAGAAGGAAGAACCAGCGATTTCAACTCGAAACCGAAAAGGTATTGATTGATCTATTCTTACTTGTAAAAATTTTAATGGATAGAAAATTTCCTTTCATTACCTTTGAAACAATTGATGAAAAACCTGGCTTGGGTTCAAGGAGAAGCCGTCATGTCTAGACATTGGATAAAAGGTTCATTCACTTCAGAGAGATCAGTTTGTAGGTGTCGGCACTTGACCCACATACATATGTGTGTGTGTGTGTGTGTGTGTGTGTGTGTGTGTGTGTGTGTGTGGTAAGCCTCATCAGTTTTGCTAGTGTGATTTGGACGGGTGGGGCCAAATCTCTTCATTCTTGGGGTGGTGCGGTGGTGAGGGGCTTATATATTGATCAGCGTACTTAATATCAACTAACCCCCTTTTCCATCGTCCCATTCTCCCCCCCCCCCCCGTCCAACAGCCTCCTTCAAAATCTATTGCAATCAGTTTAACTATTTAATTATCCTGTTTGATTGGCAGGTGATTTTCTTTAGTCTCAGCGCTCACTTCAACAACTTCTTAGCCCACATACGTCAACACCTTTTCGTGTGTAGATGTTTGGCATATATATATATTAGTGATGGGACGATTCCAAAAAATTTTTTCCCCGATTCCGATACAATTACCGATTCTGTTCTAAATTCCCGATTTCAATACAATTACGGATTCCGATTCCGATTCTGATTCTTTTTAAATTTCTAAATTTAGAATTGTTTTTATATGTGAGGATCGGATTACTGCAAAAAAAAAAAAAAAAAAAAAAAAAAAAAACTATGTGAAATGCGCATATATTTTCGCAAATCTAAAAATATAATTTTAGGTGTGATTTATAGACCTCAGTTTTACTAGTAATTCAAAATCAGGAAAAATTTCATCATTAATACGAGCCGTGGAAAATTAAGTTTTAAACACAAACGAATATTTAAAAAATGCTCTGCTGAGGTTGCTCCAGTTCTCTCCAAACTTTACAACAAATGCTTTACCGAATCTTGTCTTTTCTGATTGCTGGAAAACAGCTTCTGTGGTACCAGTTTTCAAGAATTCTGGCGAAAGAACTGAGCCATTAAATCATCACTCCATTAGCTTTCTCCTGCTTTTCGCCAAAATATTTAAGTCCTTAATTAATCAAGCTCTCGTCCATCACCTTACAGTTGCTAAACTCCTGACCAACGAACAATATGGATTTAGGCAAGCCTGTTTTACAGTAGATATCCTAACTGTAATCTCTGAACGTATTTGACAGGGTATGGCACGATGGTCTTCTAAAGAAAATTAGATCATATGATATCACTGGAAGAATACATAATGTAATTAAATCCTTTTTAAGTAAGAGGAAAATCCAGGTTGTCCTCGACGGTCGTACATCTAAACAATATGATATAAATGCGGGAGTACCTCAAGAGTCTATCCTTGAACCTATATTATTCCTAATATTCATAAATTACCTCCCTGATAAAATTGTTTCAGAGATGGGTATATTTGCTGATGACACCACTCTCTATAAAAGGCACGAGGGGAAAATAAATGAACACATATCTAAGGAAATGGCAGAAACACTAGAGGATGACCTAAAATCTGTAGTGGAATGGGGACAAAAATGGATGGTCACATTCAATGCTGCCCAGACTAAGCTTGTTTCCTTCAATAATTACAAGAAACCTTCTCTACTACCAATAGCAATGGCCAAGAACACATTACCCGAAAGTACTTCCTTTTAACTCTTCGGCCTAACGTTTACAGGGAATATGAACTGGAATAGATACATTGAGAGCATTGCGAAGGCTGCTGCAAAGAAGGTGGGCTCTCTCTACCATGCTAGAAAGCTACCTATGCCTGAAAGTATCTTGTACTTCTATAAGGTCACCATTCGCCCATGTATGGAGTACTGTTGTCACATTTGGGCTGGTGCATCTGCTACTAGTCTCTCACTCCTGAACAGAGTTCAAAAGAGAGTCACCAACCTAATAGGTCCTAAACTGTCATCTAGGCTTCAGCCTCTTCCCCATCAAAGAAATGTTGCATCCCTCTGCCTGTTCTACAAGTATTTTAATGGTGAATGCTCTGACGAACTAAAAGCACTTGTACCCCCTAGACGAGAATACTCCTGGCAAACCCGACAAGCAGCTAAATCCCGCCTCTTCACAGTAGAGATCCCTAAATGTAAGAAGGCCTTCTACTCTAATAGTTTATTCCCCAGAACTGCTAGACTTTGGAACTCCCTTCCAGGATTCTGCTTTCCCAACTGTACTGATATGCAGAAGTTCAAGGGTAATGTGAACAGACATCTTGCTACTCATCTCCCTTCATAATACTCCTGCAAATTATGTCCCCGATATTAGCCCCCTACTTCAAAGTTGCACTTTGCCTTGTTTGGAGTGAAAATTGAATTAAAAAAAAAATGTAATAAAAATAATCGTTTTGAGGCATCGGAAAATAGGTAAAAAAAAAATTCTAATACTGTTTCTGATAGTCCCAAAAGTTCCGATTTTTTCGATTCCCGATTCTGATTCCGATTAATCGTCCCAACACTAATATATATATATATATATATATATATATATATATATATATATATATATATATAATGAATGTTTATTTTAGAAATGCTATTGATTTCAATATATACCGTTTTTATTTAATGTGTTAAAACTTCTACAAAAAAACACACACATACAGAATAACCATTGAATAAAAAGAAAGCTCAATACATCTGTTTTATAGTAGCAGAGCATATATAGTATAAAATGTTGCTAAAACTCAAAGACTTACAGTGTTTTCATAACTTTCTTTTATTCGATCGTAAATTTTCCCATTAGAGTTGTTTCGTTAACAGGTGGACAAGTCCATGATCTTATGTTTCACCGAGATCTTCCAACCAATCAACTCACCGGATGTAATTATTCCGATGTTATTTTTTTTTATTAAAAGTTGTTTGTACATCGTTAAAAACCCGGTAAACTGCTTTTAGGAAAAACTTCGGTAAATGTTTATGACGTGCCCCAGCGTATTATAAACACCCCAACCTCCCCATGTTAAGGTCACCCCCCCAAC
Source organism: Euprymna scolopes (assembly GCF_053919585.1). Lineage (NCBI taxonomy): Eukaryota > Metazoa > Mollusca > Cephalopoda > Sepiida > Sepiolidae > Euprymna > Euprymna scolopes. Next base: position 127,948,528 of record NC_136490.1, on the reverse strand, counting down.
CTCAAAAGCCGTTCTTGACATGGGGAGGTTGGGGGGGGATATTTATCTCGGAAGCCGTTCTTAATATGGAGTCGTCGGGGGCGTTTGTACTACGCTGGGACACGTTGTAAAAATTTACCAAATTGTTACAGGTCGGCCATATTGAATATCGTTCAAACCAAAATTTTGATTTGCACTATATTTAATATGGCCGAGCTGTAACAATGTGTTCATGGAATTTTTTCCTAAAATAAGTGTACCAGGTTGTTTATAATGTAGAAACAACTTTTTTTTAAATAACATCGGAAGAGTTCATAGGTTGGAAGATCTTGATAAAAACATAAGATCACGGACTTGTCCACCTGTTAACGAATCAGATGTGATGGGAAAATCCACGATGGATTAAAGAAAGTTATAAAAGAACTGTAATTCTTTGAGTTTTAACAAATATATATATATATATATATATATATATATATATATATATATATATATATATAATAGGACAACAAGAGAATGAAATGAAGACACAAAACTATATACAGGTAGATATAGAGTGGATCATTTATTGAATAATAGAATACAGGCAAAATTTGGGGAATAGAAGGGACTCTTTATGCCAGAGCATTTCGAAGCCTAACGCTTCTCATCAGAAGAGTAGAGAAGGTGCTAGGTAGCATGGTGGGGATGCGGCGTCTAGCGTAAGATTCGTTAGGAATGAAAAAGATTAAAAGGAATTATAGAATGTTGGGGGAAGCTTTAATGAATTCTAAATAAATAAGAAGAAGCTTATTATATATAGTATGATATATAAGAATATAGATTGTCTTTAACATAGTATTGAGATTAAGGGGTAAATGTGTTATGGTTGAATAGGGGGTGTATTGCTGCTGTGTGGTGATTTATTTTAAGGGGTATTTTAGGGGTGTCTATTTTTTATGGAGCGAGTAATTTTTTATTAATATGGTGGTGGGGAGGCTTATGTAAGGTTGTAAAACTGGAGGGTAATATGTTGCAATATATTTATAAGTTTCTACTGTTATGATATATGGGGTATGATCATAAGGGGGCGGTTGGAGATTAGGGTGCCAATGACTATGAGTGCGACTAACTTGATGTAAGAGGTTAAGTATACATAAAAACTGACAGCGGAGTTTGGTAGGCAAACATTTTTCAATTATGTATATATGCATACATAAATATATATAGAAACAATTTTGTGTTTACTATAAACTTTTTATGCAAATATTACACAAGTATAAATCATATAGAATTTGTATGAATATAATTACATGTAATAGTTAACTAAAGATGATCATCCCATAAGAAAACCGAAAAAACTAATAGGGAATTAATTAAAATGAATATTTAAAAGAATATGCAAATTATCTAGATCTTTTGCAGATGAATGCAATTCCACGATCCATATATAACAAAGTTGTGTTTTCTTTTAAAATAAATATTAAAAAGGTTTTAATATGAATATCAATACACAAAAACACTCAAATGTGTTGTGTATATATTTATTGAAGTATAGATTTCATGTAAACATGCATCGTATTTTCAATTGATATAATATATTTTGCAAAGATTTTTCAACGGAGATAAAAACATGAATTGAGCTTAGTAGTAATGTATGAAAAATATTTATGACATTTAAGCAGGAAAGAGATTTAGGAAGAATCAGAATCAGTAATTGTATCGGAATTTGGAAAATATTAGAATCGTCCCATCACTAATAGATAGAACTAGTTTTGCATAAATGTACATTGTTTTTGCAACAAATGCTGAGGAGGAAATGTGTTCTTTTTTTTTCAAATTTCGTTTTATTTGAAATCATTGCAGGTCAAGGAGAATAATTTACTTCTAATGTGAGTCCTCAGAGGATATAAAACAACGGAAAACAATTTTTTTATCAGTTTCTGAATATATTTAACAGCCAATATTGAGACATCATTAAAAGTTTATGGATTTTTTTTTTGTTTTCTTTCTACGAAAATAAAATAAATAGCAACATTCAGAACCCAAGTGAAATAATTAATTGAATCATCCGAAAAAAACAAAACAAAAAAAAAATTATAGTTTGAAGGGATATATTGCAACCTCTTAAAATTTCAAAGATAAAAAATAAAATAAAAAGGAAGCCAGTCATTAAATTTAAAAAAAAAAAAGTGCGATTTTTTTTTTCATTGTACAATTGCAGCAAAAGTGTTAATTGGGGAAATTTAGTTCTTTAGAAAAAGTTCCTTGGCTAATTCCAGAATTCCACAGAATTGATATCTCATGACCGATTTTTGGTCAATTAGAATCAATCCATATTACAGGGAAGCTAGCAAACTAGAATGGTGACCAACTTCTTTAATTATCTTTTTTAGCTTGGATATATTTTTGCCCTATATAATGGCCAGTACAAACAGTTTTGCACTGGAAAATAGTTTCCAAAAACCTGCTGCCCTGGAGCAAGGAAGCGGTTCTTCACAATTTCTCTCCTTTTTAATTGGTCAGGTTTGGAAGGATGAGGATGGGAGGTGTAGGTTTACGTTTGAAGTACTCAACCTCCCTCTCTTCACTCTCTCTCTCTCTTTCTCTCTCTCTGTTTCGTTCTCTCTTTCTCTCTCTCTCTCTTTCTCTTTCTCTCTCATATGCTTTTGCGAGAGCAATGCCCCCAGACTGCAATGTTATCGTTAGGACATATTTATTTATAAATTCAGCAGATAAAATGACTGCAAATGAATTTATGAGTTGCAAGAAAAAAAAAAGGTTAAGAAAAAAATCTTTATTAAATTGATAAACAAAATATACCTGCTTTCATTACCTTTACCCCAAAATAGCCATTGAAGAAGAAGAAGAAGAAAAAAGAAATTGCATCATAACCAAAATGTTGTTGTCCTATTAAGAATGGTAAAGAAGGAAAAATGTAAAAAAAAATATATATATGTATTGAAAAGAGCGGGATTTAATTCATGAGAATTAAATAAATAAAAAGAAAATTGTATTAGAATTTTTGTTTTTTAAATATTCTCTTCTTTTTTTTTTCCAAAATATAAAATCTTTTCCTAATTGTTTTCTTATTTTATTTTATTCAAGAAAAGGGGGGAAAAAAGTTTTCCTTGCATTTTAATTAGAAAGGTCTTTGCTGTAGTTACGCTTAATGATGAGATTTTCTTCACCTTCGTAATTGGTGACTTCAGGTTCAAATGGAAGAGAAACCACTTTAAACAACTGCTTTGAATTCTCGCTCTTTCAGAATCGATTTTGTAAAATTAGCCGGGTAATTTATAAAGATCGCGGCCATGGAAAAATACGAGAAAATCTGTTTAGGCATTAAAGCTAGTTTTATGTTGTAGCTTTTTTTCAAATATTTATTTATTTATTTATTTATATTATTACTAGCAGGGGTGCCCGGCGTTGCTCGGGTGTTTTGAGGTGTATGCTGTGCAAAAAAAGCAAAAAAACAAAAAAAATGGTTAATTTTTTAAAACTTTGACCCCGATTATGACCCCTTAAAATTTATAGTTTCGGGCTCAAATCACTTTATTAAGTTAGATCCAGGTTCAAGGAACCTATATCTAAAATTTCAAGTGTCTAGACCCCAAATTGTCGGAGGAGTTTGGTAGAGTTCTTAAAGGTCAAATCGTTGAAATTTGACCCCTTAACAGCCAAATTTCTGGCTGACACCCGTCCCATCGATTTTCCCAAATCTCAGTACCCGGTATTTCAAATTTCGAGTCTATAGACTAAAAATTGACAGAGTTATTGCGTAGGGAAATGTACACAGACAGACAGACACACAGACAGACAGACAGACAGACAGACAGACAGACAGACAGACACGTTCACTTTTATAGATATATAGATTAATAAATATTATTAAACGAGGAATCATTTCAAGTTAAAATTCGAGTTTCTTTGTTAGATAAACACAACATCAGTTCAAATTCGGTGACCATTTCTTGCTCTTGCCTCGGCTTCTTTTACATAACGTCGACACTTTTCAAGCATGTTTGTTTTTCAATTTTAGATGAATAATACTAACCGGATTTTAATAGGAGTGATTGCTAATTTAGAAATATATCATGAAAACAAGATAAAACTACTTACATTCGTCCATAGCTGTGATCTTTATGAAGATCTATATATAAGGATTTATGATATATAGTACAATGGGGAAAGAGGTGACTGGTTACTTTTCATGCATCTAAAATCAAGCTTCTATCTCTACATCATCAACGCTCTGATGCAAATCCGTCATCAATTGAAATGTACGACTCTCGTCTTGGGAAGCTTCATGTTTTGACAAGCTTCTGGGCATGACCTTTAACTCTCAACCTGAAATGGAACATGTATATCAAATCCATTGCCAAGGTCGCTGGAAAAATGGTGGTATCCCTCTACTACTCCAGTAGATATCTCGCTTCTGATGCAATTCTCTACCTATATAAAAGCCAGGTATGGCCAAAGATGGAGTACTGTTGTCATATCTGGACAGGAGCTTCTAGAAGCAGCTTATCCTGCCTTGACAGAGTTCAAAATAGACTTTGTAGCTTAGTGAGGGATGCCCTTTTCTCTTCCCCACAACCTCTTTCCCACAGAAGAGATGTTGTGAGCCTGTCTCTGCTTTATCGTTATTTTAATGGCACATGCTCCATCTGAGCTTCAATCTATGCACCCCCTCGCCAAGCTTTTACGAAAAACTTGCGTCTGGCCAATAATTTCCCACACTCTTTGCCTGTGCTTAGACTTAAATGTAGATTCCATGAACAAAGCTTCTTTCTTAGAACTGCACGCCTGTGGGACACTCTTCCGTTTGCCTGCTTTCCAGCTGACTACAATCTGATTATCTTCAAGTCCAACATAAACAAGTTCTTGATGCACCATCCCCCTAAGTAATCCAATTTACAAAATGCCAACTACTTATGTTTTCTATGCTGTAATCATATTGACTAATGTATACCCATTAACCCTTATCTTCGAGTGGCCTCCGGGCCTTGATAAGTGGTGATTTCTTTGTAAAAAAAACAAAAAAAACTTAGCCTCGAGTGGCCTTCGAGTCTTGATAAATGGTGATTCCTGAGTAAAAAAGAAAAAAATATTTTTTACCATTAGCTGTACTCGATTAGAATTGAAATGTCTGTCATTATTTCTCCTGTATATCGATTCGTTGAGACCAACAGCAGGTAAGCTAAATGGCCAAACAAGTTAATTAACCCCATCCCAGCGCAAGAAGAGGTGACACAAGTTCAGAAGGTGGGAGTTGAAAATCCAGAACCCAAACAGAAGATTACTTTGGCATAAAAAATATGCCTGATCAGCTTCATCGTTATAATCTCAGTATGTACGCCTCAGGCGATTGCCAATCAACTAACCCACTTCGAAAAAGGGAAAGTAAAGCCTGAGAGGGTTAACCTACCTAGAACCACAGTGAACCACACGAGAGACCAATAGAAAACAAACCATCTATAGCCCAAATAGCAACAATCTCTCAGACTTGTTGTTAAAGACATATGCTCAACATGGTGGAAGTCATTGTTTGCAAGAGATGAACATGATTTGAAATCTTAAGTAAAATATTGGTTGAACTGATGCATTCTTATTTTGGATCATTTGTAGATGATCCCTAAATTATCACCGTCACACCCAAAATATCTCCACCAAATAGCCTCCTGCCGACTAACAAAAAACAATGTGGGTAGTAAAAAGAAAACCGTTTTATTACTTAACAGAATTGAAATCATTCATATCATTAAGTAATTTAAAAAAAAAAATCGATCCTAACATATATTTTTTACTTTCATATAAGCATGACAAATAGTTTTCATCCATTCTGCAATGCGTTCCACGGTAGCGTTTATTCTGAATTTTAATGTACCTCTAACCCTATTACTTACCCCAACTTAATCCAATTCTTATACTTACCCAATACATGAGGATTATTAGTAATAGTAAAAAATGGAAAATATTACAAATTTCATCTCAAAGAACTATGCCAAAAAGAATGCCTAAAATATTACAAGAACCTTACCAAAAATGCAACAACAACAAAAGCAAATAAACGTGAATTTAAAGGTTTATTTCTTACTCAAGAGGATGGAATCCATTTATTTCATCGAGTATTTGCCTAAAAAGATCTTATATTATTATATTTCTTGTGAGAAAATACCTTGTCACCACTCATAGCAAGTACTAAGAGAGTAGAAAGGACTTACCTCACATTTCTGGATGAGTTTGTGTTGCATATAAGGTTCAGTTGCAGGTAAAAAGAAAAGCAAAATGGTGGTCATACTTGATTATATGCTGATCTTGTAAAGTAATGTGAAATCTTGCTACTCATATGCAAATAAAATGGTGCCGGATTGGATAAAAAGTTATTTTCAGAGAAAGGAATGTGATTTTGGAGTTGTGGCTTTGGACTGCAGCATGTGTATGTACAGTATTGAGGCGTGACGATTTTAACCACAAAGACCAAAACTACATTTCTGTTTCCACATAAACTCACAGAGATGGCTGTCCACAATTCTGCAATCCATTCCACAATGGCATTTATTCTACAGTTTGTATGGCAAAAAATGAGGATTTCATTAATTTATAGATGCGTAGCATTTATTATGTGTCCCACAAGTGGGCATCACTATGTGTAAAATGGTTTCAGCCGTGTTTGGCATGTGTCAGGGAGGTTTCAGAATAAGCCATCCATGCGCCAGGCAGGTTTAACATTTGTCAGGAAGGTTTCAGAATAGGCCATGCATGCATCAGGCAGGGATCAGCAGGTTTCAACCTATGATCAGCCTGTGCTTGGCATGTGTCAGTAAGGTTTCAGAATAGGCCATGTATGTGTCAGGCAGGTTTAAGAATAGGCCATTCATGTGTCAGGCAGGTTTCAGAATAGGCCATGCATGTGTCAGGCAAGTTTCAGAATAGGCCATTCATGTGTCAGGCAGGTTTAAGAATAGGGCATTCATGTGTCAGGCAGGTTTCAGAATAGGCCATGCATGTGTCAGGCAGGTTTCAACCTATGCTTGGTATGTATCAGGCAGACTTCAACCTGTACTTATTATGCCTTAAGCAGACTTCAGAACAGGTCATGCATGTGTCGGATAGGATTCTGCATGTACCGTCAGGTTCAGAAGTTGCAAATTTTGTAATAGTGAATCTGGTATGCGTTAGCTGGTTCACAGCATGAGTGTAGTCTTATTATTGTTATACGATGGGCAGTGTACAATATAAGTTTGGATATATGTAAATTCCAAAAGTTTATATATATATATATATATATATATATATATATATATATATATATATATATATATATATATATGAGTTTCAGTTAAAATGAATTTGTAAGGTAATGAAATGAATGGATTTGCATAAAGATTAAAATTAATTATATTTTTAATTGAAAAATGAGAACAAATCTTTTATATTTGGTGTCTACATTGGGTTTCACTTAAACATGTTTATTTTTATTATTATTAGGATCAAAGACGAAAAATTTAAGGAAAGGAGACGGTTCACTTGAAAAAGCCATTTGGCCAATATGAACGACAGACCTAACGGCATATCCCTATAGGGCTATTTATACCAAAATCAGACCAGTAGTGCCATTTTGTTTCATAATTGATGGTTCTATACCTGATAGCAATTTCATCAACTAGTGTTAATCTTGATAAGGGTTAACTAAGTACAAATCGAAGTGACATGAAATTTGGGAAATAAACCAGTTTTCCACAAAAGATTACTGAAAGAGACGAGCTTAAGGTTAGGGGAGGTTAAATGGATGGACGTAGTGTAAAAACAGAAAGAGACATCAGTTGAGATGAGGCATGACATTATGGATATCGAGGTTGATAAAAAACAAATGTTTCAGGCAGTTTGTTGAAGAACATGAACGGAACACATTGCCAATAATGTTGTCATAACTGAAAACGTCCCCTTAGGGAAAGTAGAGGTAAAACTCTGAAAATAAGTTCTGATACTGATTCAAAGAGAAAGATTTTACTATTTTCTTTTTTTCACTATATGTATCATAATAATCTTCCTACTCAGGGCATCATATCATAAAATATGACCTAATCTTTAACTTCTGATGAAATTTTCCAATTCTCTGCTTACTCTAGCCTTATGTGGAAAATTCTGTTTTAAACACTATTTTAACAAGTCTACATACGTACTAGATTACTATGGATCTATAATACGGATTTCTCACTAGACTAACCATCAGACAAACAAAAAATTATTCAATTTTAAATAAATGTTCCTATTTACTTACCTCCCCACGAGGGCAGAGTTTGACACAATGTCGGTTTTTAATGTGAGTGTAGGGGAATAAATAAGAGCACCAGATTACCGGTGTAGGGTAAGGAGTGAGGTCCCTTGAGAAAAGAAGAGAAGAGTCCGTACACATGAGGCACGGACGCAAAAAGTTCTTCTCCTAAAAGACAATGTTGGACAGACAGAGTACAACTCTAGAATACAGTCCTCACTCCTCCCGTAAACCCCACTATTGAAGTGAGTAATCTTTTTACCTTAATGTTCTGAATTGCAGTGTTGTCATGTTTTCATGTTTGTTAATAAATTCTTGTCGTTTATACTTGTTGTACGTTTAGTAATTATTAAAGCTGGTCGGTAGTTTTCGGACTTGGAAGAACCTAAACCCGTACCAACATGAGGGATATCAATGATAGGATTTGGTTTAAGCTGAAAAGGGTTGATATGTCATAAATCAAAACAACCAAACAAACATCAGTTAATATAAGTAAAATCTTTTAAATATTCTCTTTACTTGAAGGAGTGAAATATAAAGTGTGCCTATCGACAAATTTCTTTTACACTAATCGATTTCTTGGAAGTATACGAAAATAATTTTACTTCTAAACAGTTTTAAAAGAATTTCCAGGAAACGTTCATTTCGTCAGCATTTGATTGTTTATTTTGCGATCAATTTCACATCTTTGTTGCCAATAAATATAGAGAATCATTCCCACGAAAAGAGGATTGTTTCTCTGCGTTTTCTGTTTGTTCTTATTGAAAAAACAAAAAACAAAACAAAAACAAAACAAAAAAACTAGGTAAACTGAAAAGAAAGATGGCGAATGGGGAAGAGGATAGAAATGTGGAACAACAACAAAAAAGGATCAATGGAAAAAAAAATCAAAAATCATTTCCTCGGATTCACAAGTCCCTGACGAACGCATCCCCCAAGTGGGTGGTTTACAATCTCAGAAGCTTCAGGATTATTGATTGCTAATAACCACATCCAATCGTTAATCATGCGCAGCACCTTATTGATTGTCTGACCTTCATAAGTATATACGAGTCCCCCCCCCATCATCATCATCATCATCATCATCCTCCTCCTCCTCCTCCTCCTCATCATCATCATCATCATCATCATCATCATCATCATCATCATTCTTTTGCAGTTTCCCTTAATAAACTAGTCGAAGTACCCAGTTATGTTGGACAAAGATATATACCTGGGTAAATTTTTACATTAGGTCCATCTCCACAATTTTCTTTAAAATGACGACTTTTATAGATTTTCGACTATGCTGAATAAGAAAATCTCATTTTAATTTTGCAGAGACAAGTAGTTTTCGAGATATAAAGACCTGTATTATGCACTCGCTGCCATGTTTATACGCGTGCGCGATAAATAAATCTATTTCTCTATGACCTACACTGCCACCTAGTGGAAACAAATCCACTTTTCTGCGACTTAAACTGCCCTCCCCCATTTTTTTATAGTATTTGGGATGGGTATGCTGACAACGAATATCACAGTTAAATTTGGGGCAAATATTTTTCACCCCCACCAGTGGGGCTGATTGTTCTGAAAGCCGTTCTTAGCATGGGAAAGTTTGGAGTGTCTATTCCGAAAGCTGTTCTTAACATGAAGAAGTTAGCAGTGTCTATTCTGAAAGCCATTTTTAACATGGGGAGGTTGGAGGTGTTTATTCCGAAAGCCGTTCTTAACATGAAATTACTCAAAGAAGTGAAAAAAGTCATAATTGTTTTGTCTTACACGCATACACGTTACTAATTTCTCGGTTGTGAAAAAAAGTGTCGGTCACAGAGAAGTAGATTTGTTTATCGCACGTGCGTACAAACGTGGCCGCTAGTGAATTACAGTGCATAATACAGGTCTTTCTATCTCGAAAAGTACTTGTCTGTGCCAAATTTAAATGAAATTTTCTCATTCAGCATAGTCGAAAACATTTAAAAGTCGTTATTTTCAAGAAAATTGTGGAGGTGGACCTAATGTAAAAAAAAAAAATACCTTGTTTATTTCTTATCAGCAAGCCTATCCGGTGTTACCCGGGAAAGGCATATATAGCAAAAAAAAAAAAAAAAAAAAGAAGGGTTAAAAACAATATGCATAACATTTCTTTTAAATTTTTTCTGTTTCATTGTTAATTATCAAAAATAAATTTTAATGGAAGTAAAAATGTAGTCAAACACTTTTAGAAGACATTTATTTTGAATAAAATTTTAAAGATGAATGAGAAAACTTTAAATGTCAGGAAAATGACAAAATCATTTTTATTTACTTTTGTTGTTGTTGTTGTAAGTCCAATATTTCGCTAGAAATAGCCTCATCAGGGTTATAAGTCCAGTCTGTAGTTTTTTTAATGTTTTTTTTCTTCATTTTATTGTTATGAAGGAGATAATTCCTAGGAGAAGAAAAAAAAAGAAAAAGTTAAATGTATGTTTTGTCTGATTATTTACGTGTGCCTCGCTCCAGCTTCGAGCGGGGAAATGAAATAAAAATGTAGTCACTCACTCTTTAAACTATAGACTGGACTTATAACCCTGATGAGGCTATTTTTAGCGAAATATTGGACTTACAACAACACCAAAAAGTAAATAAAAATGATTTTATCATTTTCCTGATATTTAAAGTTTTCTAATTTATCTTTAAATTTTACTTCATTTAAATACATTATTCAATTTATATCTCAATAAAATGTATACACTCTTTAACTCATCTCAACTTGCTATATGAATACGCTATGCCACATTCCCAAGAGAAATAAAAAAAAAAAGGCACTTCCAGCAGGATGGAACACTTCCTCACTATCATCATGACATAAGAGCAGGATAGTCGCCCGCGAAACAAATGGTTAGGATGAAGAGTACTGTCCACGCTCACCGGATTTGACCCCCCCCAAGGAATTTTTTGGTGGGAGGGGGCATGCTTAACACAAGGTTCACGCCACAAAACGAGCTTCAATGAATGAGATGAAAGCAACCATTGAAGAAGATGTGTCAACATACCAATTGAACTGATTAGCAACGTTTTCGATTCAATCAGTGAGCGTGGTCAGCTGTTCATAGACCACAGCCAATAATTTGAACATTTTCGATAATTAGTTGCTTTCTATATTTGTTTACAGTATTTTGATGTATGAAACTTTTCTTTCTTATAGAAAATATTGGTTTTATGGTCATTTAAAGAGTGTATACATTTTATCGGGACACTCTGTATATTTAAAATATTTAAATAAACAATTTCAACTCATCATCTATCTATCCTCTCTCTCTCTCTCTCTCTCTCTCTCTCTCTCTCTCTATATATATATATATATATATATATATATATATATATATATATATATATATATATATATATATATATATATATATTATGAAAGTATAAATGACAATTAAGCGACACAGAAATTTCCATATTTCATCCATCAGGTTAAAATCCATGGAATTCACGTTTATTTCTTTTGGAATTCACGAATGTCACACCATTGTCCGATAGTGTGTATAACTACTGGTATAAGTTCATCCTTTTCCTTTTTTTATTCTAAGTGGATTTTATGTGTGTGTGTGTGTGTGTGTGTGTGTGTGTGTGTGTGTGTGTGTGTGTGTGTGTGTGTGTGTGCGTGTGGTCCTTTTTGAATCATAGTTCTTCGTCGCCAATTGTTCTGAGTAAAAACACGGATACGGTTGGGTTAGAAAAAGGCATTTCGCATTGTGAACAAAACAAAATATACAGAGAAAAACAGTCGTAGCTCTAAACGCCAAGATGGCGTACTACGAAGTGTACAATTATCACTAGACTCAGTACCTCGCGTTATATTTACACAGTTTGGAAGAATTCTTATGTTGTACATGAGCGAGTCCCTACGATAGAATATACATGAAATAATATATATATATATATATATATATATATATATATATATATATATATATATATAATGATTTTTTGAGGGGTACAAAATTTATATAATGCAATCATGAAGGGAAGACGAAAATTCATGATTAAAATGTTAAAATAAAATCCACGTTTAAAATAAAATTAACGGGGTGAAGAGAATAAAAAGGGGAAAAGGAAAATGGGGAAGTCAGCTGACCGGTTTCGCCCTCGCTTTATCAAAGCTGTATCGAGGGATTTTAGAGGGAAAAAAATGAGGAAAGACACGAATGGGAATCGAGATTATGAACAGATAACGTTGCGTTATGTATGAGGGGAGAAAACGCAATAACGTTATATTTATGAAGATCCTAGAGACTAATCAGGTTCAAACCTAAGAGGCATTCCTTCTGCTTGCAGAGGGAAGGCCTTCTCAACCGAACGTGAACAGTCTCCAAGATTTTTAACTGAAATAATGAGTGAGCACGACTCAAGATTGTAAAAGAATTCGTGCTAAAGTTCGCTGCATAATATATATATTTTAGGTTAACATGTTGGTAACGGTTTATAACAAGAATTTGTTTAGCATCATAATATTTAAATTTAACTATGGAAATCATTTTGAAGAAAAAACTAATTGGGTATAATCAAAATACAACGGTATAGAAAAGAGAGAAAAAAGCGAAAAAAAAAAAGAATGAAAGTAAAAAGACTGCCGAGCAACGCCAATAAACTATGGCTAGTGACTTATAAAAGGATTTGATTTCTTATTCAAAAATTAAGATCAATCCTTTTATTGTTAAAATCGATAATAATTTGTTTGAGATTTGAAGATGCTAACAAATTTAGATCTGCTTTAAGTGAATATTCCAGGAATTTTCAACTGGATAAAAATAAATGGTTTTATTCCGGATAACAAGAGAAAATGGTGGAACGTATTTAAAAAAAAAAAAATATATATATATATTGATGAAATGGAAAAGGGATTTAAAATGTATATTTAAACCAGATCTAAATGTTTTATTAGACGGCAGGCTGCACGGATGAGGAGGAATTTAAGCTTCACTTATCTATTTTATTGCTGCACACAACTGAAGAATGCCGAGTCCCAAGACATTAAAAAAAAGCAAAGTAATTTGTCTACCTCGCCGCATTAACTGTATAATTTATAAATACTTTATTAATCCGTTGAGACTGTTGGCATTTGTGCGCCCTGTTACAACGAGCAATCCCTTATTCCATGCATTTTAAGAAGCACTAGAAATAAAGAATGACATTTCCAGCAGGATGAAGCACTTCCCCATTATCATCATGACGTAAGAGCATATCTTGATAGTCACCTGCGAAACAGATAGTTAGGACAAAGAGGAAGTATCGAGCACTATCCACACTCACCAGATTTTACCCCATCCTTGGATTTTTCTCTTTTTTTTTGTGGGGGGGGGGTCATATTAAACACAGGGTTCACACCACAAAACGAGCTACAATGAATGAGTTGAAAGCTACCATTGAAAGAAGATGTGTAAACATGCCAATTGAACTTATTAGGAACGTTTTCGATTCAATCAGTGAGCGTGGTCAGCTGTTCATGGACCACAATGGCCAATAATTTGAATATATTCGATGGTCTGTTGGTTTCTATATTTGTTCACAGTATTTTGATGTATGAAACTTTTCTTTCTTATAATAAATATTGATTTTATGGTCATTTAAAGAGCGTATACATTTTATCGGGAAACCCTGTATATTCAAATAAACTATTTCAACTCATCTATCTATCTTTCTCTATCTATCTATCTATCTATCTATCTATATATCTATCTATCTATCTCTCTCTCTCTCTCTCTCTCTATCTCTCTCTCTCTTATTTCATGCATTTTAAGAAGCACTAGGAATTCTCAAAGTTGAAAGAATCTTTTCTTTTTGACAATTGGAAATCTTTCCAAAATTCCTTGTTTTTTTACTCATCTTCACCCCAAACAAGGCACATTGCCACGAATATATAAGGAGCAACTATAAATTAGGGACCATTTCTAGAGGGACACTCTAAGTAGGGAGATGCTTGTTCACATTTCATTTAAATTTTTGCATGTTTGTCATTCATTCATTTCAAGTTAATAAGACGATTCTATTATTAGTATTGGTTTTCCCAAATACTCTCTAATTAAATTTTTTCTAGATACAATAAGCCCCTCTAATCACTAATATCCATGACAAATAACTCTATGCCTGAGAAATCTTCCTTCAAACTCCTCGGCTTAACATTCACAGGAAATATGAACTGGAGTATCGTTGCCACATCTAGGCTGGTTGGATAAGCTCCAAAAAAGGGTCTCCAATATAATAGGTCCCAATTTGTCAACTAGGGTCCAACACCTGTCCCTTCGCGGCAATGTTGCATCCATGTGCCTATCTTACAAGTATTTTAATGGAATGTGCTCTGATGAACTCATTGCACTTGTGCCCCCTTGACGTACATATCCTTGACAATCCGCTTAGCAACAAAATCACACCTCTTCATTGTTGAGGTTTCTAAATGCGAGAAAGCTTTCTACTGTAATAGCTTCTTCCCTCGAACAACTACAGCTAGACTTTGGAACTCCCTTCCTGCTACCTGCTTCCCTGACTGTACTGATATGCAGAAGTTAAATTGTAACGTACACCAACATCTTGTTAATCTTTCTTAGGCATGGTCCAATAAGTAGCCCCTTACGTCCAAGTGGAGATATGCCTTGTTTGGGGTAAAAATGAGTAAAAAACAAAAAAGAAACAAAATAAAAAAAAACAAGAGAAACAATATGAAGGTTTCCAACATTCTAAATGAAAGTGTTTCTGTGAAATGAACTGGATTCAAACTTAGCGCACCCAGATTATAAGTTTGTGTCATTAATCACTAAGCAACCATACTACTGAGAAAGTAGGAAACAGGGAGGGAACTCCCAGTCTAGTAGTTCGAAGGGAGCAAGTATCAGAGTTTAATGCTCTCCAGCACTGGGGACCTCTACAGTGAAACTGTGGGATTTTGCTGCTTGCCAAGTTAGTTGGGGGTTTGTACGTTGAGGGTGCACAACTGCTATAAGTCTAACAGAGCATATTCCATTAAAGTACTCACAAAACAAGCGCAGGGATGTAACATTGCAGCGATGGGACAGAGATTGGAGCTTTTTCGACATGTCTGGCAAGGAACTTAATTAGAAAATCAAAAAAGATAAATAATAGACAAAGTCCAGTGTTTATAGTAAAGACTGTTGATATTGGAATACAAAATTAAAGCAATTTAACAGTTTAGAGCGAAACAACTACAGAACATTTTTCAAGAAATGAACATTTTTATCTTACACCTGTTTGGTTTTAAACAGTTAATTTTTTAAATTTTGTATTAAAAAAAATTAAATTTACACCAATCATCATCATTATCACCATCATCAACGTCATCGTCGTCGTCGTTGTCGTCATCATCATCTTCATCTTCATCTGTTTTAACGCTTGTTTTACAGACTGTAGTTATCACCTATTTTTTTTTTTTAATAAAAAAGATCTCTCAATCACCAAAACGCAATGTAAAAAGAAAATGATATCGCTTTTGAGCTTGTACATGAAATTAAAACATAGTTTCTTGGACTTCTGGCTAGGATCAAAGGGAAGAATCTGTTCTGTCTAAAGAGTGTATAATGATGGGGGTATCCGTTTGCGCCGAGCGTTCATGCAATCAAAATACGTCACAGTGTCCTATAAGGATATTAAAAATAAATCATAGTAACCAGATATATTCTGACACTAAAATTACCAGATTACATAGATAAATACTTTCTTCAGTTTTAACAAAAGGTTATAATAATATCGCGAGTTCTTCATTCATGCTGAACGGCCATAGAATGCCCAGCAACAATATCTTACATCTGAAATATGCCGTTGTGGAATTTCCACAGGTCCCGTTAGTTGGAACCGTTTTCTCAGTAGTTGCTAGTTGTTCTCTAACGTTTTGGGTCAACTCATATGAAGGCAATTAAATCAGGATATAATAAACTGTTTTTTTGTTCTGTTTTTTTTTTTTTTTAAATAAAAAAAGTAAAGTCTGACGTCCATTATATTTTCGAAAGAGTACAAGATTATTTCCCTTGTCTAAAATGTCCAAACTACTATCCATGAAAATTTTTCATATCTCAATCTGAATTTTGGTTTAACCAAAATTCAGATTGACATATGAAAAATTTCCAGAACAACCTTCAACAATTTAACTAAAATCAAATACGTTACAGCAATTGTTTATGAAAGAATCAGTTTCAAATTTGCTGGTTGTCGAGCATGGAGAAGAAGATCTCGAGGGTAGAGGTTGCGAGTTTTCACTTTTGGCAATCAGAGCCACAACCTTTTGCCAGCACCAAGCAGACTGACCTTCCCGGGCCGAAGAAGATGTACATGAAGCCAGAGCATAATCTGGTCTCAATAGTAGATCATCATTGGTCTTAATTTCCTGATGTGGGAAGGAATCGATGTTGGAGAGGAGCCGGACGGCCTGCCAGCCAAGCGGCAGGCTTAACATCTGAACAATCACTGACCAAGTTGGCACCAGCAGCAGAGTACCTGCCGCAGACAGCCAGCTTTACAAACCACCCCGCCAACCTCCCGCACGTGCATTGATGGGGAGGGGTCCAGTTGAGCCAGGGAACGCACATTTAATTGCCGATGCATTAACACACACTTCAATGAATGATATCAGTGGCAAAAGAGAAATCAATATTGCAATAAACGCAAACGGTTTGGCCTTTTATCTATCTTTTTAAATTCAAGAAGGTAAGATAGATATAAAATAAAGCGATAGATAATGGTGGTCGAAAAATGTCGTTGGAAATTCAAAAAAGAAGTTATAGCGTTGTGCAGAGAGTAAGATATTTTGATGTCATATAGTGGTAAATATGTTTAGATGTGGTGTTGTTTATATTCTTTTTGGAATAAATATGGCCGTTATAATTCAAATGTGGATGTGTAACCAGTTGACATATAACTTGGTTTGTTCCTTTTTCATCTCTCTATCCCGTTGGAATACTACTTCTATTATAATCGTGTATATATATATATATATATATATATATATATATATATATATATATATATATATATATATATATATATATATACTTCATTTACTCACATAAACCTAATATACGAAAGTATAGATTTATGTGTAAACCTTAAGTATTTACTTCAAAAGTGCTCAATACGTAGGTAGAGCTAGTTAGTAATTTATAAAATATATATGGCGATTAAGCTACACTGAATATTCTGCGTTTCATCCACTATAGGATTCGTCAGGCTTATGCGCGAATTCTGTGGTTGCTTCTTGTTTTTATATATGTTGAGGATTTCTAGTTAGCCAATCAGCTTCCTAGTATCCACCGCGCCCCTTCCTATCAGCCAATGGGCATGCATTTTATCGAACAAAGGATCTGTTTTAGAACTAGGTTAGTGGTTTAAGGTAGACGTTTTCCTTCCTTTATATATATATATATATATATATATATATATATATATTTATTATATTTATATTTATAATTAATAATTATTATTATATTTTATATTTATAAATTACTAACTAGCTCTACCTACGTATTGAGCACTTTTGAAGTAAATACTTAAAGTTTACACATAAATCTATACTTTCGTATATTAGGTTTATGTGAGTAAATGAAGTAGTTATACTTAGCTCCTAAAACAGTAGCACTCTCAAAAGAATTTATTTCACCACGTTAAAAATAGATATGGAAAGAGTTAATTTCGAAACATCGCTAAAAAATATCCCCACACCCAGCAAGCATAGCTATATTATTAAATTAATCCAAAAAACAGATGAACTAATACGCCGAATGCGATGGCGAGCAAAATTCTTCCTTAAAAATGAAAACGTAAACAAAAAAGAATCCTATGGTTTTAAAACCCTTAAAAATGCGAAAACAGTATACCTTTTGATAAACTTTGAAAATGACCTTATAAACGTAATTAAAAACCTAGAATTCCACAATCAACCTAACAATTTCCAACGGAAACTACACAAAATCGTTAGAAACATAAACAACTCTAATAAAATCTTTGTAAAAGCAGATAAAACAAGAAACTTTTATAAAATAGATAAGCAAGAATATAACAAACTAATCACAGAAAACATTATAAAAAACTACAAAAAACTAGACACAAACGACTGCGACTACATAGATATAATAAATACTGAAAGTAAACAAATTACCAATAAACTAAAAATTAGCGATAAAGTTGGCAAATTGAAACCTAGAGAGTCATACATTCTGCTTAAAGACCACAAATGGGACTTTAATAATAATCCCAGCACCCGCCTGATAAACCCAACTAAACCAGAAATAGGTAGAATTAGCAAAACTATACTTTCTAGAATAAACAAACAAATCAAACAGGACCTAGAACTAAACCAGTGGGCAAATACTACCGAAGCAATCACCTGGTTTAAAAATATAGAAAATGTACGTTCACACAGTTTGACATCATAAACTTTTATCCCTCGATATTCGAAGAACTTTTTAACATTGCCCTAGAATTTGCCGAGGCATACACTGATATATCCTCAGAAGAAATCAACATCATTAAAAAATGTAGAAAATCAGTTCTAATAAATAACAATAACCAATGGATAAAAACTAAAATGAAAAATTCGTTCGATTTGGCGATGGGTGCCAGAGACTCTGCAGAGGCATCAGATCTTGTGGGATTATTCATTCTATATACCCTCACAAGCATATTCGATACTACGGATATAGGCCTATATAGAGATGACGGACTAGCTATAATTAAAAAAATCCAACAAAGTCAAGGGAGAAAACTTTAAGAAAATCATACACAAAGAAATGAAAAAATTAGGCCTAAAAGCGGACGTATCAGCTAACATAAAAATAACAAACTTCCTGGACGTCACGTAAAACTTAGATAAAAGCACATATGAACCATACTTAAAAGATAACGCTACTCCAATTTACGTAAACCCTAAGTCCAACCACCCACCATCAATTATAAAACACATTCCTAACTCGATCGTAAGTAGACTCAGTAATAACTCAAGCGATGAAAATGCATTTAACAGGTCAACTAATATCTACGAAACAATAAAAAATAGTGGATACAAAAATATCGATATCAAATATAAGCAACAAAACACCAACAACTATAATAAAATTAAAAATAGAAGAAAAAGAACAATAATTTGGTATACGGCCCCATACAATCAAATGTTAAAAACAAAACTTGGCAAGAAATTTCTAGATCTTATTGAAAAACACTTTCCCGCAACCAACCCTTTACAAAAAATCTTCAATAAAAATACCTTGAAGTTATCTTACAGTTGTTGCGAAAATTTAGAGATGATAATTAAAGCACATAATAACAAAATACTAAATGAAAACAATGTAAACAACAACAAAATAAACAATAAAAAAGTAGACACCATGACAGAAATAAAACCAACACTAGCAGAAATAATAATAATAATAATAATAATAATAATAATAATAATAATAATAATAACAAAAATAATAATAATAATAATAATAATAATAATAATAATAATAACAAACCAACCCCAGACAAGAACAACCATACCATAAATAAAAATACTAATAACGAACAAGATAAATGCAATTGTAGACACCGCACACTTTGCCCAGTCCAAAATAAATGCATAACAAAAAGCGTAGTTTATCAAGCAACAATATTTGCGAAAGAAAACCCGAATAACAAGAAATATTACATAGGCATGACTTCCTTAGATTTCAAAATCCGATACTATGACCACAAAAGTACATTCAAAAATAAAAAAACACCGTATAAAAACAACACTAGCGAATAAATACTGGGAACTCAAAGAAAGCGGACATTCGCCGGTAGTCGAATGGAAAATAATGAGACAAGCTACCACGTGCAGACATTAAGACGACCCATGTAAATTATGCCTCCATGAAAAATTTGCTATACTGTACTTTAAAGAACCTCAAAAGTTATTAAACTGTAGACGAGAAATAGCAAACAACTGTGTTCACAAAAGAAAACTTACTCTAGGATAGCGATAAAAATAGCTTTAAAACTAACAATAACAATAGAAAACAAACAAATAAATAAATTAAATAAACATGAATATACATAAACGATCACATATATATACATATGTATATATATGTGCATGTGTGTGATTACACATAGGTATATATATATATATATATATATATATAAAAGGAAGGAAAACGTCTACCTTAAACCACTAACCTAGTTCTAAAACAGATCCTTTGTTCGATAAAATGCATGCCCATTGGCTGATAGGAAGGGGCGCGGTGAATACTAGAAAGCTGATTGGCTAACTAGAAATCCTCAACATATATAAAAACAAGAAGCAACCACAGACTCCGCGCATAAGCCTGACGAATCCTATAGTGGATGAAACGCAGAATATTCAGTGTAGCTTAATCGCCATATATATTTTATAAATTACTATATATATATATATATATATATATATATATATATATATATATATATATAAAATATATTTTAGTCATCGACATACAGACCTGTTTCGTTGTTTCACAACTCATCAGTGCCGCTAGACTAACACCTCTCCCAAGCCGAGGATCGAACCTAGAACCGTCGTGAGTACAGTCGGCAGTCCTACCCCCTGACTACGGAATCGGTGGCCGAAATTAAACTGTCCGAACGTCTATTTAAATAAACATCCGTCCGCCACTCGTAGAGGGCTCAAACATTTGTTTGTAAACAAACCGCGAGCTTCGCATTATTTCAGCTAAATTAAGTAGCGAGTAAGATAATTTACGAGAGTGCTCTACCAAAGAGGGGAGCTTTATAAAATATATTTTAGTCATCGACATACAGACCTGTTTCGTTGTTTCACAACTCATCAGTGCCGCTAGACTAACACCTCTCCCAAGCCGAGGATCGAACCTAGAACCGTCGTGATGACAGTCGGCAGTCCTACCCCCTGACTACGGAATCGGTGGCCGAAATTAAACTGTCCGAACGTCTATTTAAATAAACATCCGTCCGCCACTCGTAGAGGGCTCAAACATTTGTTTGTAAACAAACCGCGAGCTTCGCATTATTTCAGCTAAATTAAGTAGCGAGTAAGATAATTTACGAGAGTGCTCTACCGAAGAGGGGAGCTTTATAAAATATATTTTAGTCATCGACATACAGACCTGTTTCGTTGTTTCACAACTCATCAGTGCCGCTAGACTAACACCTCTCCCAAGCCGAGGATCGAACCTAGAATCGTCGTGAGTACAGTCGGCAGTCCTACCCCCTGACTACGGAATCGGTGGCCGAAATTAAACTGTCCGAACGTCTATTTAAATAAACATCCGTCCGCCACTCGTAGAGGGCTCAAACGTTTGTTTGTAAACAAACTACGAGCTTCGCATTATTTCAGCTAAATTAAGTAGCGAGTAAGATAATTTACGAGAGTGCTCTACCAAAGAGGGGAGCTTTATAAAATATATTTTAGTCATCGACATACAGACCTGTTTCGTTGTTTCACAACTCATCAGTGCCGCTAGACTAACACCTCTCCCAAGCCGAGGATCGAACCTAGAACCGTCGTGAGTACAGTCGGCAGTCCTACCCCCTGACTACGGAATCGGTGGCCGAAATTAAACTGTCCGAACGTCTATTTAAATAAACATCCGTCCGCCACTCGTAGAGGGCTCAAACATTTGTTTGTAAACAAACCGCGAGCTTCGCATTATTTCAGCTAAATTAAGTAGCGAGTAAGATAATTTACGAGAGTGCTCTACCAAAGAGGGGAGCTTTATAAAATATATTTTAGTCATCGACATACAGACCTGTTTCGTTGTTTCACAACTCATCAGTGCCGCTAGACTAATATTTTATTAACTGTTTGTTCATATATAAATATATCTATATATATATACTAGCAAAAGTACCCGTCTATATATATATACCAGTATATATATATATATATATATATACACCCGTATATATATATATATATACATATATATATATATATATATATATACGGGTATATATATATAGACGGGTACTTTTGCTAGTATATATATATAGATATATTTATATATGAGCAAACAGTTAATAAAATATGTTAAAAACACTTTGAAATGAGTTAAAAGCATATTTAATCTGAAAAGGAAACACTAGATAAATGGATAGTCCTTAATCCGCGGAGTATATATATATATATATATATATATATATATATAGTCGGGTACTTTTGCTAGTATATATATATATATATATATATATATATATATATATATAGTCGGGTACTTTTGCTAGTATATATATATATATATATATATATATATATATATATATAGTCTGGTACTTTTGCTAGTATATATATATATATATATATATATAGATATATATATAGTCGGGTACTTTTGCTAGTATATATATATATGTATAGATAAGCATTTTTGCTAGTATATATATATATATATATTAGTGATTGGAGGATCCTAATATTTTTCCCAATTTCGATAAAATTACTGATTCCGATTCTTTATAAATCTCCAAATATTTTACTATAAAATTGTTATTTTGTCTTGATTACTATAAAAACACATCTTAAATGTGCATGTATTTTCTCAAACGTAAAAACACATTTGAGACGGCATGTTCTAGAGATTTTAGTCTTACTGGAAGTTTAAATCAATAAATATTTATTATTTTTAATCTTCTTTTTTGCTAATTTGATGCCGTCCTTAACCTTTGCTCACCAGGCTGTGCGATCCGATGACCGACTTGAGATCTTGTGGCTGAATGCCACAAGTCTTCAGGTCTTTGTTTCAGATGTCCTTGTAACGCAGAGTTGGTCGCCTGATTAGCCATGTTCCAGAGACTATGTTTGTGACTCGATCCTACAAGTATATGCCTAAAAGATGTCTGAGGTTGCGCATGTGGAAAGCATTCGGTTTTTGTTCTTGGTGTGAATACAAAGTTCAGGACTCACTACCCTGAAGAAGAGTACTCAGCACGCAGGCCTAGTATACTCTTATCTTTGTGTTTAGTGTCAGCAAAGTCTTGTCCCGCACTCTCTTGGCTATACGGACCATGATAGTGGCTGCTTTGCCTATCCTTATGTTGAGTTCTGTGTCCAGAGACAAGTTGCTGGTGATGGTGGATCTGAGGTATGTGAACTTGTCTACCACCTCCAAGGTGTGGTCGCCAATAGTGATTTTAGATGTGGTGTTGATATCTTGGCTCAAAATGTTGGTTTTCTTCAGACTGATAAAATGAGTAATGAGATTATTATTTTATATGTCAGCGAAGAGCATCTCTTTAATGAGCACTTTGCTCTGAGACGGGCGAGGTTGAATAGGTTGCCGTCGGTCCTAGTGTGGAGAAAGATGCCGTCGTCTGACTCATAGAATGCATAGTGCAGAAGCAAAGAGAAGTTTATGCCAAAGAGTGTAGGTACTAAGTCACATCCTTGCTTCATGCCACCCTTGATTAGGAAGGGGTTTTAGAAAGATCCATTGTACTGGACGGTGCCCATCATACCATCATGGAATGATATTATAACCTTAAGAAGTTTGGGGGGAGATCCAATCCTGAGAAGGAAGTTGAAAAGACCTGATCTACTGACCAAATCAAATGCCTTGGTCAGGTTGATGAAGGCGAGATATAAAGGATTTCTCTGTTCGTGACTCTGGGTAAACACGGTCAACAAGCAGTTGAAGGCAGTTGAGGATCCCCCATGCAAAGGCTTTGCCCAAAACACAAAGAGGGAAATTCCGAAATAGTTGTTACAGTCACTACAGTCGCCCTTGTTCTTGTAGAGCGATACCATCTTTGCATCTCGCATATCCTAGTGTACCGTGTCCTTTTCCCAACACTAACAGGAGCTCATAGAGGTGACCCAGCAGTGAGTTCTTCTTTCCTGCTTTCAAAATTTCTGGCGGAATTTCATCATTGCCTGGAGCCTTTCCAGGGGAGAGTGAGTCAATGGTCTTCATCAGAGACAGGCCTGCGATAAGGCACTAGCCACATACAGAGAAACGTGTCCCAATGACTACTGGCTGAGATTATGCAGAGACATTAAGACAGCTGCGAAAAGTGGCAACACCAAGGCCATCTATGATGGGATGAGGAAAGCCTTTAGTCCCAGCATCTTCAAGGTTACACCCATCAAGTCTACTTCTGATGGAATTATCATAGTGTATGAGTATCTTGTGTAGGAGACGGGGAGTCTCGTCATGGGCGACGAAGCATTTCACTGAAGAACCACGGCAACACACAGCGAACCAACAACCAATGACAGCCACGGCGCAAAGGTAACTAACAAAGCTCAGCTGACTGCACGAATAGAAACGGAACCCAACGGTCACTGTACTGATCGCCACGAACGTCAGAACCCGACTGCCTCGCACCTCCAATGGACCGATTTTTATTCCTCAAGATGGCCTAGCTAATTTGCATCCCCGCGAGATCTCGCGCGATCCTGCGAGATTCCGTCTCTAATAAAAGCAGGCAGGCGCCATCTTGAAACTCTTTCGTCCGCTGCCCCGACCACAGGATCAGCCACCACCCCACACGCCAGGCACACACGGACCCTCTTGCGCCGAGGGCTACGGTTAGTCTCACACTCCCCCCTGGTCTCCAGATCACATACGTGACACGGCGGACGTGGCCGTTTGATTCGAGCACTCCTGCGGAGGGGTATTGCCGGGACTTCCTCATCGGAGCTCTCAGAAGTGTCATCGGAAGCATCAGCATCAGCATTAGAGCTCGCAGTTGAGTCACCAGGTTCGTGGGGCACATGTTGGATCCATCGCTCATCGTCGGATGACTCGCTACTTCCACTGCTCGCCGATTGGTCAGCGCTTAGAGCGGGCCGGACATCCCTTACGTGGCGCGGAGTATCATCGATTAGTATGGCCTGTTCACTGATGACGCCGGTGACCCGCCCCCTCCAAAAGCTGCTGGTGCACCGCCCGCCGGGTGGCTTCACCCAGACGGTGTCTCCCACTTGGTACTTCCCCTGGGGTTCTCGTTGGTCGGGTAGACACACTTCAACGTCCTTGACGCACACGTGGTAGTGATGAATCGCATCAGCGGGTGCACTGCCACCAGTCACGGCATCCTTAGGCATTGTGTTGTATCTGTAAACCGCCTCCGCGATCGTACACTTCTTCCTGGCCGCGATCCTCTTCACGGTTCGGTGGCACCGCTCCGCTATGCCGTTGCCGCTCGGCACATACGCGCATCGGTGTCGAAGGCGGATCCCCCAGTTGTCCATAAAATGCCTAAATTCCCTGCTGCAGAACGCCGTGTCGTTATCCGTGAGGATCTCCTCAGGCGGCCCCCTTTCGTAGAATATGGATTTCAATTCGTGGATGACACTGGTGGAATCCTGCCTCGCTAATTGGCGCCAAATCGCGAACCTCGTTGGCCCGCAGTCTATCAGCGTGAGGAAGTGTAGGCTGCCGTAGTGGGTTATATCCATACCCAACCGACTCCAAGTCGCGTCCACTCCCAGCTGTCCTTTCCGCCATCTGGCTGGGGTGGGGTCGATGGACTGGCACGTTTGGCACTCCCTGACCACTGCTCTTACTGCGCTTTTTGGTATTGATGGTCTAGCCAACTTCACAAAGTAGTAGGTCCGTTGTACTCCGGGGTGCCCACTGTCGTGATGTATCTTTCTGATTTCGTCCTCCTCGACGGAGGCAGCACACAGAGGCAATGGCTTAGCTTCTTTCTTCATAGCCTCATACCATCTCCGTGGTACCCGAGTGAGCTTGTCGGCGAGGTTGTAGTCCGAGGTGACGAGCACTACGTCTACGGACAGGTTGTACTCCGTCACCAGTTTTTTCACAGTCTCCAGCCTCCGTCTTATCAGCATTTCGCTGGCTGCCTTGGTGCGTGCCCTGGCCTTGCTCGTGAGTGTGTCCGACACCCAGTGGTGCACGCAAAGTGAGTCAGTGTGCACACGCAGTTTCTTCACTTCCCATTGAAGTGCCAGGTTAATGCCCTTTATTAGAGCGTCGAGTTCTGCCAGGTTGATATGGGCAGCATCATTCGCCGGTCGCAGCCAGCAGGCATCCTCAACTACGGCCCCATCTTTCTCCAAAACTACACCGATCGCTAGAGAACTTGCGTCCACAGTTTCGCCCAAGCGTATAGACCTCGTCTCAAACTGCTCCTATGCAGTGGCGGGGTCAGTGGCGAACGCCCTGTACAACGCCGCCTTGATACTCGAGTAGTCACACTTCTCCTCAGCGCTGAGTTGCTGATATACAGCGAAGGCCCCGCCGGTCAGCCGCAGAGGAATCACGCGCTCGACATTTTTCACGCCGGACAACTGACAATGTAACTCTACCTTCTCAACCCAGCTGAGTACAGGGTCGGATCCGTCGAATTCCGGTATCAACTTTAGATCGAACCTATCTGCCATTGAAGAAAAGAAAACCAAGTTCGGAGTGGGGGGGGGCCGAAATAGCTTGTATGAGTATCTTGTGTAGGAGACGGGGAGTCTTGTCGTGGGCGACGAAGCGTTTCACTGAAGAACCATGGCAACACACAGCGAACCAACAACCAATGACAGCCACGGCGCAAAGGTAACTAACAAAGCACAGCTGACTGCACGAATAGAAACGGAACCCAACGGTCACTGTACTGATCGCCACGAACGTAAGAACCCGACTGCCTCGCACCTCCAATGGACCGATTTTTATTCCTCAAGATGGCCTAGCTAATTTGCATCCCTGCGAGATCTCGCGCGATTCTGCGAGATTCCGTCTCTAATAAAAGCAGGCAGGCGCCATCTTGAAACTCTTTCGTCCGCTGTCCCGACCACAGGATCAGCCACCACCCCACACGCCAGGCACACACGGACCCTCTTGCGCCGAGGGCTACGGTTAGTCTCACACATAGATCGCACTAAGCAAATAGAGAGATGAGCTGAGCACTACCAAGAGCTATAATCAAGGGAAAACGGTATCAGTGACAAAGCTATTCAGAACACAACACCATAGTCCACCATGGACGAGGTCAACTCCCCACCCACGATATATATATATATATATATATATATATCGATTATTTAGACGCGTTTGATTAGTCACAACAGAGTTATTCTTTTTTTCCGATCTTGTTGGATATCTTTTCTATTTGCCGAGCGGTCTTTTAAATTTCTACAGGCTATTTATATAAGATGGCGCTTAGAAGTTGTTCGTCAGACATATTTTTCTCAATCGCGTTCTATTGGGCATCCATTAAAAATTTTTAATAAAGGGTATTCAGAGATAGAGTAAGCTTCTTAATCGGTTTGGGTCGAAAATTTGAGTTATCAATATATAAATACTAGCATTTCAGCCCGGCATTGCCCGGACGTTTGGATTTGTCTGTTCAGCAAAAAAAAAAAAAAAAGTGGTAGTAGGAAGGCAAGCTCGAACCCTTACCGTGAAGGAGGAAAAGAACGGGGGAAAAAACCTGACGTCTTTGCGGTTATGGCCACCGCCAAACCGGAAGTGACTTATGTTTAAATTAAGGCTAGACAATCAAAACGAGATGATGACTTTAACAAATATCGGCGAAAAAGCGACCACCCCAGTAAAAAACTGTCCAGTTGAAGGTGAAGATATTAATGTTTTTAGCCAATTTTTCGATATTTGTCGTCTGAAAAGTCAAACTTCAAAACGATACTGATCTTGGTAAAAACTGTCGCCTCTGTTGAAAGTTTTAGGCAGACATGCAAACATACATATATACATACATTTATATATTGGTAACTAAAAATTTTCGACTCAAACCGATTAAAAAGCTTGCCCTATCTCTGAATACCCTTTACGTAAAATTTAAAATGTTTAGACCAGAAATTGTCTGAGTGATTTAGTAGAGAGCACAGAGGTCAATTTGTTTTTAACATTGACCACTATTATTACCCCATAATATTTACTGTTTTTGGCTCAAATAAGGTTATTGTTAGATCCATGTCCAAGTAACCTATATCTAAAATTTCAATTGTTTATATCCAAACTTGGCGGAGGAGTTTGGTAGAGTTCTCAAAGGTCAAATCGTTGAACTTTGATCCCTTAACAGACAAATTTCTATCCGAAAATCAATCACAAAGATTTTCCCAAACTCTCTTCCAAACTCCTCCGACAATTTTGGGTCTAAACACTTAAAATTTTAGATATAAGTTCCTTGGACAGGGATCTAACTTAATAACTTGATTTGAGCCCAAAACAATAAATGTTAAGGGGTCATAATAGGGGTCAAATTAAAAAAAATTGACAGCTTTTTTTTATTTTGCTCAACATACACCTCCAAACACCCGAGCAACGCCGGGCTGAAATGCTCGTAGTTGACTAAAGATGATCACCCCATAAGAAAACCGAAAAAAAATCTAATAAGTAATTAATTAAAATGAATGTTTAAAAGAATGTGCAGATTAGCTAGATCTTTTGCTAGTGAATGCAATTCCACAACCCATATATAAGGAAATTGTATTTTCTTTTTAAATACATAGAAAAGAGGGTTTTTAATATGAATATCAATACGCACAAAAGAAAAACGAATTTATAAGAGTATAGATAGATATTTATGTATGTATGTATGTATGTATGTATGTATGTATGTATGTATGTTTGCATATCTGCCTAAAACTTTCGACAGAGGCGACGGTTTTTACAACATTAATATCGTTTTGAAGCTCAACTTTTTAGACGACAAATATCGAAACATTGGCTAAAAACATTAATATCTTCACCTTCAACTGGGCACCTTTCTAGATGGGGGGGGCGCTTTTTTCGCCGATATTTTCGAAAGTCATCATCTCCTTTCGATTGTCTAATCTTTATTTAAACCTATGTTACTTCCGGTTTGGCAAAGACGTCAGATTTTTTCCCCATTCTTTTCCTCCTTTGCGGTACTGGTTCGAGCCTGCCTTCCTACTACCACTTTTTTTCTCAACACACACCTCTAAACACCCGAGCAACGCCGAGCACCCATGCGTGTATGTATATATATATATATATATATATATATATATATATATATATATATATATATATATATATATATATATATATAATTCCTGGTTAATATTTTCCATGATGGAACAATCAATGATGTTTTTACAAGGTTAATGCAAGAGTGCTCAATAGCGAACTAGGGCAAGACATACTTTTCATTTTACATAAGCATCTATATATAGCTACACAGTCATTAGTATGTTTCGATCAGCGAATTACAAATAACTATAGACCTCTTAAGGCGATATTGTTTATTACAGACTTCAATTTTGCACAAGCAATATCGTCTGAAGAGGTCACTATTTACTTGTAACTGGCTGACCGAAACATACTTATGAGTGTGTAGTGACATGCTTATGTAAAATAATGTATGTCTCATAATGTTTAAGTTGTGGACCGTTGACAAACAAATAAAAAAAACCGACGACCCCCAAGTACCAATGTTCAATTTTGACCCCTTAGCAAAAAGTTAATTAAAACGTTTTCCACATGTCTGAATACTCTATATACCAAATTTCAAGTCAGTAGATCGAACATTTTTGGAGTGTATAGGTTGAGAAATGTACGCACACACATTATCACTTTTATAAATATATAGATGAAATTAATTTCCTGTGTGTTAATACGTATTAAATATAACATGATTATATATAACGTATTCAACTGTCACTATAATTTGGTTCGTTTATATTTATATGTTGTACTCTAAGTAAGGTGGCAGGCCAAACAAAATTCATTTGAGGGCCGCATATGACTCGTGAGTTGTAGGTAGCCGACCCTTTGTTTAGGCAATTGTTGAGATGGCTTATTCCCTGTTAACTTAGGCATGTTTCTGATCCTAAGTAGTTTTTACCTTCTCTGTTTTAGAAAGGTAAGTTTATTACTAATCGCCTGAAGCAGCCCTACTATGGAATGCCGACGGGGCTGGGTAGATATTATTTGCAGGCCAGCATGTTTTTCCTCTAGAGCGCTGGCTCTTCAAATGTCATTTTCTGACCCTTTTTTCACATCATCCTGCCCTGGGGAGGGGGAGATGAAGATAATTTCTGAATTTAAACCCAAACAATATTTTTTTTCGGGTTAACTCATATTTTTTGACATTGGCACCAAAATTCTCAATATTTTCTGCTTTCAAGAATGACTAATGTACGAAAGAAATCGAAATATAAAATAGAAATATTTTGGAATATATAAAATATAAATAATAAAAAAATGAAATTTCTGTTATCAATTCTTGGTGGTATCGATATCCGTGAGAAGTGGGTTGAAATTGGCCGGATGGTGGGCAGAGATGCTGATCAATAAAAGGACACCATTTTGCCGTTAATTATAAGACGAATTTTCACAATTGTTCCAGGGATTGTATTGAGGAGTGTAGGGCTGAGGTGTCAGTCTCGTTCCATAGGCCTGACAATGTTAAAAGAAATGGAGAAGAATAGAGACATACAGGGAAAGAGAGAGAGAGAGAGAGAGAGAGAAAGAGAGAGAGAGAGAGAGAGAGAGAGAGAAGGAGTGTGTGAGAGAGAGGTGAGGAGGTAGTGAAGTTCAATCACAAAAGGTACAGAGGCTGTTTATAGATGAATTGATTACGTTTGAACGAGGGCTTATTTCATTGGTAAGGAGATGAGATATATAGTCGCCTGCTGAACTCCTCCCTCCTCCTGCACATCCCAGTAAACTCAATCCTTCTTCGACTTGACTCTCCTATCTTTTGGAGTGACCTGTCTATCAAGTGGAATGTAGTTCACCTTGAATAGCCAAACTGTAATATAGATATAATACGCCGCTCGCGTCTCTTCTGTTTGCCAGGAGATGGATGGCGGGTCTGACGCCTGTCCGGTCAGTCTTTTAAAACTGAGTTGAAGCAGTTTCCGGTCCGGGTATGGTTTAGATTCATGTAAAGGAATAACAGAAAAATTGGATAACTTAATTCATATTTCCGTGCGTGTGTAGAGAAATATTCATATGAAGCCATTCGTTCATATATATATATATATATATATATATATATATATATATATATATATATATATATATATATATGTATGTATATGTGTGTGTGTGTGTGTGTATTCATGTATATGTGGTGTGTATATATGGTATATATGTGTGTACTTGTGTATATTATATGTATGTGAGCATCTCCGTCTCTCTCTCTCTCTCTCTCTCTCTCTCTCTCTCTCTCTCTATATATATATATATATATATATATATATATATATATATATGCACATAGACAAAAAATATCATCTGTCTCTAATGAGTTGTTTGGTGTTTGTACGCCATTCAACAGAACATGTGTAAGACAATATTATAAAATATGAAATATGAAAATGTATAAATATATATTTTTTGGCTGTGGAATGTAAACTACTGATGTATGTATGTATGTATGTATGTATGTATGTATGTATGTCAGGTCATGTCCTATGCTACTGGTACCATGTAACCCAGTACTACCTGCCTCATGGTCGGGTCACCGGTGACTAAACTGGTTCCCCCACCAGACTTGTTTGGTGAGGAGGGTGGCTAGTCTCCCTGAAGGATTAAAAACAAGACCTACCAAAGGGCGAATGAACCCTTTTTGGGGGGTTAATGGCCAACTAGCACTGTGTGTGTTTGTGTGCATGTATGTGTGTGTTGGGGTGGAGAAGGCTCCCGTAAGTCGTGGTGAAGGCAACCTTTCTAGGAGAAGCAAATCTCTGATTTAAAAAACGATAAAGCGGGAGACCAGTACCCGCATTAAGCTGGTCTGCAGTTTAACTTATTGCTCGCTATCATGGTCTTGCTTGTTGCTGGAACTCAACATTTTGAACCGAGAGAGAGACTTAGCTGTCGTACAAAGCTGTAACATCATCTATAGATACTCCCTCAGGCATTTGTCTATAAAAATGGTCCTGTGGTGATGGAAAAGTTGTGATGCTGGAAGCATGTAATAATTGATCTCAATTACCCTCTTCAGTGTCATGCCTGCTTGAGCGTTAGAATTCACCGGTAGGACCAAAAAAAAAAAAGAAGAGGGAGTGGCACTTGTCTGACAAGACGTTGCAATCATCATATAAATCATCATGTATGTATGCATATATATATATATATATATATATATAAAGAGAGAGAGATAGAGAGAGAGAGAGAGAGAGAGAGAGAGAGAGAGAGATCTTCTCTAGAATTATATAAATCCAACATTGTCTGTGTGTGTTTGTGAGTTCGTTCCTTATAGACTCCAAAGCGGCTGAACAGATTTTCTTTAAAATTTACAAAACTTTAGTGTATAAGTCTGGGACTGATCTTAGTTAAGTTTTGTCTCAGAATACTCCCGATAATTACCGATAATCGATAATCGAAACCGTTATTTTAATTTATCTAACATCGGTAAAGCCATTTTTCCATGTCGTCGCTTAGCAACAATGATAGAACAATGGACCATAGATAATTCTACTGTGGGTAAGTTGATAGCGCGTTTTATTTATTGCATGACGTGGTCGTCTGTAGGTTCAAACTCCGCACGTAAATTTCTTAATTTTTTTATTAACTGCAAAAAATTTTATAAGACTTGAAAAGTTACGTGTTTTTTTTTGTTTTGTCTTTCTTGCATGACGTGATTTGTACGTTCAAACACAGCATGTAAAGTTTTTAATGTTTCTTTTTCGTTATCTGGAAAAAGTTTATGTCTATCTCTTCTCTACTTATATATAAAAGGCACTGTGTGTGTGTGTGTGTGTGAGTTCGTTTCCTACAGACTCCAAAACGACTGGGTCGATTTTTAAAAAATTTCATAAACATGTACCTCATGTGCCTGCGGGTATTTTTAGATAGGTTTTGTATCGGAATACCTTTGATAAATATCAAAAATCGATAATCAAAGAAATCTGATTAAAGAAAAAACAGTTCAAATTTTGTCAAAGTTTTATGCAGCCTACCAATATAATTGTATTCAAGAAGTTTTATCAACACACAAGCAGAATAGCTCGGCCTATAAAATCAACAGTAGATTATCTACATTGCAATGAATTGTGGACTAAGTCATTACGAGGAGGCACGTGAAGCTTTTTCCCAGTGCACAGCGATGAGTTCCTGACTAAAGCAGGCAATCGATTGATTTGATTGACGAACGAGTGATTTCACCGATTTTAATGACAAAAAAAGTATTATAATTGTGGAACATTTGCTAATCCTCTTTAAATCTCGAGCAACGTCGGGTCGCCCTCCTAGGATTAAGCTACAAAATTATCACATTTCATAATTGAGCATTAATATACTGTGTGTGCAAAATGAAGACTTCAAGACAAGGTGTTGATGGCAACGAAAAGGGTATTTCATTTTATGTTACAATTGCTTCAATGTCCAGTTTGACAATTTCAAGCATTATATAGTTTGAAAATTTTCAAAAGCCAGCATTTCTTCAGACTTTATGAATAAACACACTTTTGGTAATGTAGCGTTTTTTGAATAGAAAGAAAAAAGAGGGGGGGTCCCTAACGGGAAAAACATGCGAGAAGCATTTACCTTGGTTTTGGTTACGAAAAGCACTATATATATATATATATATATATATATATATATATATATATATATATATATATATATATATATATATAGTGCCTTCAATAAGTTTCCAGACTTTTCTCGAAAAAACTTTTATTGATAGTGCATATATGAAACTCTAGTACCCTTCAAAGTAATCTCCTCCAGCTGCAATGTACTTGTTATACCGTTCGAACAACCTCTGGAAGATCCCATGGAAGTCCTCTTGTGTAAGAGTGTGAATGACATTCGTCAGAGCCTCTTACATCTCCTCAAATGTCTCATAACAACAGCCTCTAATGTTTTCCTTGAGTTTAGGAAATAACCAAAAGTCACAAGGAGCAAGGTCAGGACTGCAGGGTCTGAATTCATCAGCTCGGCCATCTCCCAACGGTCATGCCAACGTCTTTCTTTCTGATCTTCTTTGAGTACCCTTGAGACAAACTTCGCATGAATATTTCACATTTTCAGTTCCTTGCAAATAATTGTGTGTACACTTATTGTCTTGTTGTCTTTATAGACACGCTTATCCAATTAAAAAAAAATTAACTTCAAATCGAGAAGGCAAAAAGCTCCGCACAATGAAAAATGTTATTTAACTTTATCTTTAGGATATTAATGCAACACAAATACCGCAGGAACACAATAAACTAATTATTATATATTTATAAGCAAAGCCTTCTGCAAACTGACAGCCTGCAATTTTTGTGCACTTCTTGAATTTGTCTGTGGCAATACTCCAGTGAAAAGAGCATCCTAAATTTCAAAAGTTAAACAAGATTTTAAATTTTCTCATTGCGTAGCTGTTGCTTGATGCAATGCCATACATTTTCGATAGGATTGAGGTCTGAAGATTGTGCAGGCCAATCCAAACACGGAATATCATGCTCTTCAAGGAACCTCTTGACATTGCCAGCTGTGTACATGGGAGCATTATTCTGCATGAAGATGGGATCATCATCCAAATTCCGGCCAAGTTGGGTACAAAATGCTCATTCAATATATTAATGTACTTGGTTGAATTAATTCGACGTTGCAAGCGAACTATTGGCCCTGGATCACTGGCACTAGTAACGCTCAACACCAACACTGAACCTCTATCACCTTGCAGCATTGAAACTGTGCACCTATGATTAATTCTATGTACTTCCTTTGATGGACGTACTGCTTATTAAACTTGCTTTTGTCAGAAAAAATCACTTTTGACCAATGTGAGAGTTATGATCTTCCTTGCATCTGGCGAAGTTCAGACAGTGCTAGCTGTTCTTTACAGAAATCATTGTCTTGCGTATTGAAACACAGCCTCATAAATTAAATTCCTTCAATCTGTTCTTAACTGTAGAAAGAGAGCACTTTTAACAAGATTATACTGTTGTTGGAGTTGGGGAGCCGTTTCAAATCTGTTTCTGAGGTTACGGAACTTGATAGCATTGTCTTCCCTGTAAGAAGTAACTCTAGGACGACCAGATTTATGGGCATCATGGACGCTGCCTGTGTTTGGGTGCTTCTGCACAGTCATTCGTACCGTTTTCTCATTAGATTTCAATCTGCGACCGATTTCTCGATTGGATAAACCAGAAAGGTGGAGATTAATGAGCTCGTAATGATAACCAAGAGAAAATCGAGGCATATAGACTAAATGCTACGTTGTATAATCTGGAACCAAAACAATTACGATTAGACATGCTTTGTTGCCTAAAAGCTGGATACTTTAAGCTGGTTTTCAGCTCATTTGTTGCTGCAGAGTTTGTATTTTTGCCTTCTCGATTTGAAGTTATTTTTTTAATTGATGTGAACGCTAGGATACTTCAATTAAAAGCCAAATATGAACAGGTAAAATTATAGAGCAATAACAGAGGAATCAAATAAAGTATGGGTTGTTTAAACAGTTACATTAATTTAGCTTAAATGTGTGGTTTTTGATAAAATAACAAGTGCGGACTTTCTTTTTGGCGCCACTATACACACACACACACACACACACACACACACACACACACACACACACATATATATATATATATATATATATATATATATATCACTGTTATGCTCGAATTCTGCATTTATAAGTGTTTAATTTCCCTTGATTCTTGGGTTAATTGATGCTAGCTCGAGGTAATGTCCTAAGCAATGGAGTCAAAGGTTGCTTTGTAACTGGGTTCGAATCTCTCAATATGCAGTAATTATCCTTCCAGCATTAGTTGTGAAAGCATTAAACACTGTCTCTCTCTCTCTCTCTCTCTCTCTCTCTCTCTCTCTCTCTATATATATATATATATATATATATATATATATATATATATATATATATATATATATTCCCGATTCCGATACAATTACCGATTCCGATTCTTTATATATCTCTAAATATTTAACTATAACATTGTTAACTTCCCCGATTTTCGTAAAAACATATATTAAATATGCAGATATTCTCCTAAGCGTCTAAATACACTTGTGGAGGATGATCGATCGATTTTAGTTTTACTGGTAATTTAAAATCAATAAATGTTTATTATTTTATCATTATTACCAGCAATGGAAGATTTTACTTTAAACAAAATCAAATAAAAAACGACAATTAAAAGAATATATATATATTCTTTCAGGATAATTTTTTTTATTTAACAATCAGTTGGTATGGAAACCTGTGATTATATTTACAAAATATTACTGGCGGTAATATTCTATAAGTTATCCCATCTAAATAAGAATTGCTCGATATGCAAGATAGAGCAAATAAATTAAATTGTGATTCATTAATTTCAAAAAACCCTTATTGAAATGAAGTGGTTGAGTTTCATATCAAAGATTTTTATTATTCTAAGCAAGACAAAGAATACTTTTGAAAATTAATCTCCTTAACCTATAGGGTTTCGATACTTACCATCTCATCAGAGGAGAGAAAATATTAGCAAATATTTATAAAAGTATGCACCCTATTTGCTAAAGTCAGTGAGACATGGAAAGTCAAAGTCAAGATAATTAATTAATTAGCATTAGCAAGAGGATATGAAGAAAAGGATATGAAAATTGTAGATCCAGATTGCGTGGTAAAATCCAGGGTGGACGTTCTTTACAGCAGTTGGGTAATAAGATCCAAGTTTGGTAATCCGCATAGCTGAGTAGATATCCGAATCGGGCAAGTTCTTGTATAAATTTGTTTGTGGGTCCATCGAAAATAATTCAAAGTCTGGTGAAGGCATTATTATTAGAAGTCCATATTATTATTAGTGGGGTGAGGTGTTAGTTGTAGGGAGATGAGGTAGTGGTGAAAGGTAAGAAGTGGGGTGAACACATGTGCATATATATCTATATATACATACACACACACATATATATTTTAAATTTTATAAACACAGGATATATTTGAAGTTTTAAGGGGTTCATGACCTCATAGTGCTCTTAAGGGCGCACTTAGATATTCGTGAACACTTCCACCGTCTTCTCCGATAAATGTTACATGAGAATATACTTTTAGATTTTATGTAGATTCTCTAACCTTTCTTTCCATAGCGGGCGCAAACATCATACACACATACACATTGGCATGGTTTTATATAGAGAGATTATATTCACATTATCGACTTCCTAAACCACTCAGATCGTCTACGAGGAGTTAAGCCTTATGCTATGTGCGATCATTTATTTCTATACTATATATATATTTACTATAGAGCTCCATTCACAAGTAGAGCAAATGGATTTGCCAATAAAAACAACTGTATCGTCATAACAAGACTCTCCAGTGTGGATAGATTTGGCGACTGTTTCAAGAGGCTAGTCTGTAGTGAATACCTTTTACCCCATGAAATATTACACTCACTATGAAGTAAGGGAACTAGGTTATAGTCAAGATTGTCTGCTCTGTTTGACTTCCGGTTTCTGATGTTTATTTGTCTGGATAATTAGGCATGGCTAAGTAGACAAGAAAACCATTCTTAACATGAGGAAAGTGGGTAGACTTCAACGTTATCTGAGAGGAAGATGATGATTAATCAGAAGAGACCATATCTTGCGTATCATCGTTATCCTATTTGCAGAGTAGAAACCGAAAATCAAAAAGGGCAGACAATCTCGACTATAACGAGGAAATTATAATGTTTATATATGTTAACATTTGCATTATCGACTGCCTAGCGAGTTCAATTCTTTTACAACGAGCCATCTATCTATATAGGAAGAAAATCTGAACTTTTGCACGAATCTAGAAACGTTTGGCGAAGCCAACAAACGCAGGCAGATATTGTAAAAAAAAAAAAAATGAGTACGATGTTTGACAAACACGCGCGTTTAATTAGTCAACCGTGGTCAGTATAAGTAGAAGGTCATTCCACTAAAGTTACGTAACCTGCTGACGTCCAAGAATAAAGTACAATGTCTACGGTTAGGCGATAGACCACAAGAATTATTTTAAAACGGGTGTATTTTAAAATTAATAATTAAATACACTCGAAAAAAATAAAACATTACTACAGTATATTTTTCGGTAAAAGATACTCTCTTTGCATTGCACGCATCCAAACGTAAAATAATTCTATCTTTTGATAAAGAAAATGCAATTACGTTTGGACCAGCTTTATAAATCCCTCGATAATTTCGTTCAGAATTGAAACAGAAAATAACTATCCTCATGATAATCGTCTATCGCCTAACCGTGGCCATTCAACTTTATTCTGTGACGTCACCAGGTTATGTGACTTTAATAGAAGGGCCTTCTATTTACCTTGGCTATGTTTGAGATATAAGTATAAGTAAATATGCGTGTTTATCCGATGTTTGCACTGAGGTGTCGTGTTGCTGTATAAAACACCCACACATCCATCGGTCAACCTCATAAAAGAATGGCACCAATGATAATGTTGAGATATTTTATGGCATTCGTTGCAGAGTCTGCTGATTCTCTTTCCTTGAACTAATATTTATCTAGGAAATGGTTCCACACAAATGATAACTAGAGTTCCTTGTTGTCCGTGTGTGTGGGTGTTTGCCCAGATAGTTCTGTGTGTGTATGTGTGTGCGCGCGCGCGTGTGTGTGTGTGTGTGTCGTGACGTTATTAAGATCCGAAATTCATAGCATCGCTTATTTTATGTCCCAGAAAATGAACCTGTTCCTGTTAAACATGCTGGCTATTTCAAGGTACAAAACCCTTGGATCCTTCTAAGAATTAAAGTTTTAGCCCGTAAAGAATATTTCTTCCGTCTGTAAGAATTTGCTACTAATTGTTTTATCGTTATTTCCATGGCAGGTGCTCGTCTGAACTCCAATCTCTGGTCCCCCCCCTCGCCAATCTTTCACGAAAAACACCCGTCTAGCTGAATCCACTGTGAAAAATTTTCCCCACTCTATATCTGTGCCTAAATCAAAATGCGGATTCCATGAACAAAGCTTCTCTTCTTTCTTAGAACTGCGCGCCTGTGGAACTCTGTTCCGTCTGCCTGCTTCGCACCGGACTACAACTTGGATGTCTTCAAGTCCAACGTTAACAAATTCCTAATGAACCGCTCCCTTAAGTAAACACTTCATCAAATCTCCACACTAACGTACTGTACTTGCAATAACCCTTATCCCTGAGTGACTTCCGAGCCTTGATAAGTGGTGATCACTGTGTAAAAAGAAAGAAAGAAAACCCTTCTAAAAATACCAACTTCTAAAAATACCCCTTTCTAAAATACCTCCTTCTAAAAATACCCCTTCTTAAAATACCTCCTTCTAAAAATACCCTCTTCTAAAAATAATCCCTTCTAAAATTGACCCCTTCTAAAAATTACTCTATTCTCAAAATAACCCCCTCAGAGTTTGTCGCAAGAACAAAAGTAAAAACTCGACTCATTTTTTCCCGTTGAAACAGCAACATTTATTTCCGGGTACTTTCCCGAATAAAACGTGATCATGCTCCGTCCCTCTGGCCTCTGTTCTCTCAAGCATTATCGTCGATCTATTCCTTTTATAGTCTTTTTCTTTATCCTTACCATGACGTCACTCCGCACACGGCTCGGCATTTGCATTCAGTCGCCATACGCGCGTCCACGCTCTGTAACAAAAGTAAACTCTTTCTAAAAATAATCCCCTTTCTCAAAGAAAAACAATAAAAAAGAAAGGAATTTTGTAGAGCTGCATCCCATTAATATATAGTATTATTGTCATACTATCTAGTTACAATATATTAAATATTCACAATAGAAGTCGTCTTCCTACGACACCGCAAAAAAAAACAACAAAAAAATACTTTCCCTTTTTCCCTCGTCTGTCTAGTACCAGAAAAGAAATTTCCATGAAGAGGGTTTTTTTTTTAAGAGTCGCCTGTCTGTAGAGACACTATACCACAGGAGTGGCGTTTGGTCTTGATAAGTGGTGACCAAAAAGTAAAAATAAATAAATAAATAAATAATAAATAAATAAATAAATGATAATAATTATGATAATGATAATAAATTTCCTAAAATTAAAAGTGAAAACATCGATGTTATGGTTGATAAAATCGTAAGTCACCTGAAAATCTTTGAACGCGAAGGACGACAAATTCATGACTATAGATCATCTTCGTTCTTGCTTAATGTACTTTTTGAAAAAGGATGTTTATCAGGTTTTATTGTTGATGAACTTAATGAAATCATCACTTGTTGAGTAGAACAAAATGTGTCGGAGGCAGATGTTGGTAGAAAGAAAAGATGATCAATTTATTTCGTTTTTAATTCAGAAAAACAAGATTTGAATTGAAGTTCGTGTACGGCCAAAAATCCAATCTTCTTCTGTTTCTCTATTAATAAATATAGATGGGCCCACGTGCGCGCACACACACGCACGCGCGTTTATTGTACCAATATAAAATCTTTTGTCGTTGTTTGAATAGCAATTTAAATTCTGTATTTATAATCAATGTGATAAAGAAAAGATGTCAAAAAATTATGCAATGAAACATTATGACTTACTTTCCCATGCGGACTAAGATTTTTCCATTGAATTCGCTATCAGTCATAGATTATATATATATATATATATATATATATATATATATATATATATATATATATATATACATATATATATATACACATACACACACACATACATATATATATATATATATATATATATATATATATATATATATATATATATATATATATATATATATATACATACTAAACTACCTGTGATCCGTTGGGTCAGTATGTTATATTAGCTATGGAATTCATCTATGAGCGTGACACTTGTGACGTAAAGAAAATAGTTGTTTTTTTTACATAACAGAAACATTTCTATGAAAGTATATTAAAATGAAAAAAAGAATCCAGATTTCTATGAGTCGTTCTGTTTATTATAATTGATTATGTTTGAAAAAAAAATACAGTTACTGAATTATAAGTGGTTGGCCATACTTACTAGTAAGTATGCACTGAACAGATACCATAATACTTATTATAGTTAAATTCAAATTTTGATATATCTGCTTTTTTTTACATCGTTCATTTCTGTATTACGTTTAAGTTATTTTAAACCACACTCTTCCCATGTTAAGTAATAATTTCGAAATAATAACGTTAATATTTCAGCGTCCCAATTTTTCTTTTGTTTTGTTTTTTCCGCGTTTAAATTATCAAAATAAACAATTGTTAATACTGTCTGCTTTTTTTTTACATCGTTCATTTCTGTATTACGTTTAAGTTATTTGAACACCCCCCCCCACTCTTCCCATGTTAAATAATAATTTCGAAATAATAACGTTAATATTTCAGTGCGCATGTCAGGCGCGCATGCGCAACCGGATGTCGTAAACCGGAAAGTGGGTTACGTACATCGTTACAAGATCATTTGAGTTTTATATATATATATATATATATATATATATATACATATATATATATATATATATATATATAGAGAGAGAGAGAGATAATCAAAATTTGCTTGTTAAATTTCGGTAATGCTCATATACTAATTAAATCAAATCAATATTAAATCAGCAACGAGTATCAGTACTAATAACCTATCACCTGTGTTATGATTTCGCAATAACAAAGACAACGCTATATTATAAACGGTTTATCATAAGATATATTTCTTCAAGTTCCAATCGTTTCTTAACCATTTGGACTAGTGTAAACATTATTTCGTTAACAAATATTCAAAAATGGCTAATCATCAGAAACAAAATACAAATGCAATGCGTATAAAAATATACGCACTTTCTTATTTTACTAACACAAGCAAAATCACTTTCACTTCGTTCATTTTACCGGTTAATATATATATTATAGTTAGTAAAATAAGATAAGAAAGTGTGTGTGTATATATATATATATATATATATATATATATATATAT
Source organism: Euprymna scolopes (assembly GCF_053919585.1). Lineage (NCBI taxonomy): Eukaryota > Metazoa > Mollusca > Cephalopoda > Sepiida > Sepiolidae > Euprymna > Euprymna scolopes. The sequence goes on along the minus strand of NC_136490.1, from coordinate 127,906,503 downwards.
ATATATATATATATATATATATATATATATATATATATATATATCTTTCAGGGCATATCTGAGAAAATGGACCAGATCCTGTCTTCACATCCCCCGGCTAATATCCACATCTGTGGTGACTTCGACGTCCATAACGTGGAATGGCTGACCCACTCAAATAAGAGAGACGATGAGGGGAGGTTTTATTATGATTTTGCCATTGCTTATGACCTCACTCAGATTGTTAGCGACCCCACCCGTGTGCCCGATACTACCGGTCAATATGCAAGCCTCCTAGACCTTTTTCTCTCAACTTCCCCTGAGCTATGTTCATGTTCCGTTCATTCTACTTTAGGATCCTCCGACCACTCAGTCGTATCAGTCAAGATAAAAATGAAATATAATAAGTCCCCACACGTACCCCTCCACCGTACTGTATACCGATACTCTATGGCTGACTGGAATAGCTTCCGTACATTCATATCTGATCCACCTATGCATTCCATGTATAAAAAGGATGTGTCCTCTACAGTATCAGATCTGACCGAATGGTTAATTGTAGGCATAGACCGATTCATACCATCTAAAAAATTCCAACAAAAACCTAACAGCCAGCCATGGGTCTCCCCAGAATATGCTGCTGCTATCGCACACAGAAATCACTTTTTCCATAACTACCAACGTAATAGATGCACTGAGACTAAAGCTGCTTTCAGGAACGCCAGCAACCACAGAATAATAAAAAATGCAAGAGAGCTATATGCTCAGTCTGTTAAATCCAAGGTAGCTGATCAGCAGCTTGGTTCCCACCAGTTTTGGCAAATAACAAATAGGATCCTGAACAGAGGTGTGCGTTCTATCCCAGCCATTATCAATGGACCAGAGGTCATCTCGTCAGCATCAGACAAGGCCAAACTATTTGCCAAAAACTTTGCAGCTAATTCTACCCTATGCAACGAAGGCCATCAACTCCCCACATTTCCTTCTATAACACAGAACATGCTAGGTAACATACAAATATCTGTGCATGAGGTCGCCAAGCTAATCAAGAACCTTGATTCCAGTAAAGCTACTGGCCCTGATGGCATCCCAATTATAGTGTTAAAAAAGCTTCAACCAGAACTTGCTCCCATACTTACGAAACTGTTAAGCGTTGCCTTAAGAGAAGTGCTTTCCGATTCCCTGGAAAACCTCATCAGTATGCCCTGTATTTAAGAATTCAGGTGATAAGTCATCTCCCTCTCAGTACAGACCAATAAGTCTCCTGTGTGTTATGAGTAAGTTGCTGGAATCCATATTAAATAGAGAAATAGTCAAGCACCTCAGCAGAAATAACCTTTTTAGTGACACACAATATGGTTTCCGTTCTGCAAGATCTACCGAAGATGTGTTAACGGTTATATATCATAGGATTAGTGAATCTCTTGACAAAGGCATCCTTTCTAGGGCAATTACTCTTGACATATCAAAGGCCTTCGAAAAAGTATGGCATATGGGCCTACTTCACAAGATTTCCAGCTACGGTATAACTGGAAATGTTTTCTCAATCATTAAATCATTTCTCTCCGATGGGCTCATAAGAATAGTGGTCGATGGACAAAAATCAGAGGCCTGCAGTATTAATGCTGGAGTCCCTCAAGGGTCTATCCTGGGCCCAACTCTCTTTCTGATCTACATCAATGATTTCCCTAAACACATATTTAAATCATTCGTTGACATCTATGCTGATGACACGACCATCTACGGCAACACATCAAAGGCTGTAAATGACAAAGTTCTCTCTGATTCTCTCTCCTCTGATCTCGAGCGCGTGGTTTATTGGGGGAAGACGTGGCTGGTTACCTTTAATGCATCTAAAACCAAACTCCTATCTTTACATCATCAACGCTCTGATCCCCATCTGGCATCCATTGAAATGGATGGCTCTCGTCTAGGAGAAGCCCCATGTTTTGACAAACTTCTGGATTTGTCCTTTACTCCTGATCTGAAATGGAACACGTACATCAAGTCTGTTGCCAAGGTCGCTGGAAAGATGATGGGATCCTTCTACCGCTCCAGAAGATATCTCACTACTGATTCAATTCTCTATCTATATAAAAGCCAAGTAGGTCCAAGGATGGAATACTGCTGCCATATCTGGGCTGGAGCTGCTAAAAACAGCCTATCCTGCCTTGACAGAGTACAAAATAGACTTCGTGGCTTAGTGGGGGATACCCTTTTCTCTTCCCTGCAACCTCTTTCTCACAGAAGAGACGTTGCGAGCCTATCTTTGTTTTATCGTTATTTCCATGGCAGGTGCTCGTCTGAACTCCAATCTCTGGACCCCCCTCGCCAATCTTTTACGAAAAACACCCGTCTAGCTGAATCCACTGTCAAAACTTTTCCCCACTCTTTATCTGTGCCTAAATCAAAACGTAGATTCCATGAACAAAGCTTCTTTCTTAGAACTGCATGCCTGTGGAACTCTCTTCCGTCTGCCTGCTTCCCACCTGACTACAACCTGGATGCCTTCAAGTCCAACGTAAACAAATTCCTGATGAACCGCCCCCTTAAGTAAACACTTCATTAAATCTCCACACTAACGTACTGTACTTGCAATAACCCTTATCCTGAGTGGCTTCTGGGCCTTGATAAGTGGTGACCACCGTGTAAATATATATATATATTTCATGCATCCACATAAAATGTTATAACATGATATATTTGATGCAATATTTACTTCAACATTGTACAATTCGTGAGTTGAGCTTGTTTGTAAGTTATCAACATATATATGACTATTAAACTACATTGACTATTCCGCGTTTCATCTCCATAGTAAATCGTCAGGTTAAAATGCATCTTAGCCTGACAATTCCCTACAGTGATAAAATACAGAAGATTCAGTGTAGCTTATTTGCCTTACATACATGCATACATACATACATACATACATATATACATACACAACTAATATATACACACACACGCGCACACACATACACACAGAGATATATATGAAAATTTGTTTTTTTATGTATTGATATTCATATTAAAACCCCTTTTTCTATTTATTTAAAAAGAAAAAGGCCGAATGCTTTTTTCTACGCGCTGGTGAAGTCCAAGTTGTGCTAATTTTAATTTGACCAGTTGACCGGTTATATTGTTATATTCCACCCCACGGGTCTGAAACAATTGTATGCAAGTTTGTGAGAAATAAATGAAAACTTTCTGAAATGAGTAAATATGTGTGTATCCCTAATCACGTGGTATATTTAAATAAAATATTTATAGCTCTAGTATTGCACTAGTTACTAATAAGCTAAGATTCTGCTAAACTTAAAATTTTATAATCCTCACTTCCTACACTTTTTTAATAATGACGTCGAATTTAGCACTTTATAGAAAGATTTGTTTCGTTCTGTTCCGACAATTTCCGGTCCAATGGTTATCTAACTTGACTCACTGCCTTTAAGTTTTGGTTTCGATATAAGTTTAGAAATGCACAATACTCGCATGCACACGTCTCAGTTTCTTTCTATTTTATTATTTAATTTTTTTTTTTTTTGTAAAGGAATTAAAAGTTTGATATCTATGGTATTTCTGCTTATGATAAATAAAATATCTACATTAGTTAATATTTAATATTTATACGTATTTTACAACCGGGCAATGTCGGGCGGCCAGCTAGTAAAGATAACTTTGTATAGGTAGATATATTGTATGTCTTACACCTAATAAGCCTCTCCAAGTCAATGTACTCTGCACGTGGATGGAATGACTTTATATGATTTCTCTTTAATGCTTGGAACTCCGTGAGTGCATTCTTATTATCAGTAATAGATTTAGTTTAAGGAGAATTTGAACAAATCTTTCAATAGTGCACTCGTAAAAACTCAAGGCCATGAGTTCATCTCTACTGTTGAAATATTCCTTTTTTTTTTTTTTAAATAAAATAAAATTGAATACCAAAGTAAAAAAAAAACGGATTCCACTAAAAGTTTTGCCTGTATATAATAAGTATTGCAATCCATATGTTTAAATTTATGCATGTTTAGCGTTATGTGTTCAGCTTTATATATGTTTAACTTCATATATGTTTAGTTTTAGATATTCAGCTTCATATATGTTTGGTTTTATATATGTTTAACTTTATATATGTTTAGATTCATATACATTTAACTTTATATATTTTTAACTTTTTATATATTTAACTTTATATATGTTTAACTTTATATATGTTTAACTTTATATATGTTTAGCTTTATATATTTTTAGTTTTATATATGTTTAACTTTATATATATTTAACTTTATATATGTTTAACTTTATATGTGTTTAACTTTATATATATTTAACTTTTTATATATTTAGCTTTATATGTTTAACTTTATATATGTTTAACTTTATATCTGTTTAACTGTATATATGTCTAACTTTATATATGTTTAACTTTTATATGTTTAGCTTTATACATGTTTACCCTTATATATGTTTAACTTTATATACGTTTACCTTTATATATGTTTTACTTTATATACATTTACCTTTATATATGTTTAACTTTTATATGTTTAGCTTTATACATGTTTAACTTTATATATGTTTTACTTTATATATGTTTAGCTTTATATACGTTTACTATTATATATGTTTTACTTTATATACGTTTAACTTTATATATGTTTAACTTTTATATGTTTAGCTTTATACATGTTTAACTTTATATATGTTTTACTTTATATACATTTACCTTTATATATGTTTAACTTTTATATGTTTAGCTTTATACATGTTTAACTTTATATATGTTTTACTTTATATATGTTTAACTTTATATACGTTTACTATTATATATGTTTTACTTTATATACGTTTAACTTTATATATGTTTAGTTTTATATATGTTTAACTTTATATACGTTTACCTTTATATATGTTTTACTTTATATATGTTTTACTTTATATATGTTTAACTTTATATATGTTTACCTTTATATATGTTTAGCTTTATATATGTTTAGCTTTATATATTATTACCTTTATATACATTTAACTTTATATATGTTTACCTTTATATATGTTATACTTTATATGTTTAACTTTATATATGTTTACCTTTATATACGTTTAACTTTATATATGTTTAACTTTATATACGTTTAACATTATATATATTTAGCTTCATATATGCTTAACTTTATATATATATTTTGCTTCATGATAGAGTGAGGGTGGAGGACATGTGTTGCATAGTAATAATTTGATGAATATTTATTAAATAATAGTAGCCACCTACATCAAAGTGGCACTGTGTCTTATCTGGGGTGAAAATGCTATAAAATTCATAAGATTCAGAGAAAGTCTATCTGGATGGCAAAGCTAGTGCATTTATTTAAAAGTTTTGTAATGTTCATAATAACATTGTAGCACTGGTGGAGCTGGTACTAGTGTGCTTAGGAATGGATTGCGAATGGATTGATTAAGTTTGGCGAATTTCTGCCATTACTAACCAGCAGAGCGTTACCACTGTTGACCAAGATAAGGCTCTATCAGGGGTGTGTGCACAATTTGATGATGTATGGAAGTAAAAATTGGATGAGGATCTGCGTTGCATGGCGGGAAATGACATGAGAATGACGTAATGGATATGTAATGTCATGTTTAGTTCGGATGATTTCAGAAGAAGATTAACTCTAGGCAGTATAGGGAAATGTGTGTAGAACAGGAGACTTTGATGGTATGGCCACATTGAAAGAATGAGTCAGAGTTCTTGGATGATCAGATGTAGATGTGTTCTGTTAACAGATTCAGTTTACAGGGGAAGGCAAAGGAAAACACGGAAACAAGTGATAAAATTGGAGTCGAGAGAAAAAGGAATGAAATGAATAAAGGCTTGGCCAGAGATAACTTGTAAAACATGCTAGCTTGTAAACTGATGATGATGATGATGATGATGATGATGATGATGATGATGATGATGATTAGTACAGTAACTTGGCAGTGCTTTCTTTCGTGCTACTTAAAGATTGTCTACCGGTAACCCGACTGTAGTGGAGGACGATTCAAGGACTGCCTTCATTAAGCACTCCATCGAGATGTAGGAGAGGGCGTCACTTCCTTTCCTGGATTGCCTCACTTACCCTTGATCCTCATTTTATAATGATAAATTCTTAGCAAGGAAGCAGGCTAGCGTCGAAATATTTTGGATAGTTTATATAAAATACCGGAATGTGCCAAACGAAAGTTTCGTGATTTTATGCGCGCGCGTGCGTGTGTGTGTGTGTGTGCGTGTGTGTGTGTGTGTGTGTGTGTGTGTGTGTGTGTGTGTGTGTGTGTGTGTGTGTGTGTGTGAGCAAACGTTGGTCATATTTCTTTTCTGTGAAGAATATATTTATTTTATTACGAAGAGAATGCAATAAAAAATTAATTGAAAAATGAAAACATTATTTTTTTTTTTTTCACAAAAAACAATACAATGAATTGGATAATTTTTACAAAACTTTAAGAAAATTAAAATTCAAAGCAGGAAAAAAATTGTAAGGTAAGTTTTGTGTATCATATATGTATTAAAATATTTATTTTTTTAATAACAAACAACTGATAGCAAAGAAAAGCATTTCTGTTTTTTTTTACGATGTTTTTTTTTTGCCTTTTTACGATTTGTTTTTTCTTCAAACCAAAATGATTTTTTTTTATATAACAACAAAATGTTTGCTCAAATGGCTTCTGTGATTTCATTGGCTCAGTGTTTCAGCACCTTTCGGCACCTTTCGGCGTCTTATGTAAACTACCCAGAAATTTCCGGTGATAGCTCGGTCCTTATTATGCATAAGTACGTACCTTAAAAAAATCTAAGTCAGGTTGATTTCTATAGAAAGGCAGATGTTGTTGACAATCACGAAACATAAGCGTTGAGAATTCAGCTGTTTGATGTCTTAAGGTGTTTCAGGCCCGGCCGGTCACCACCCATACACATGCATTAAAATAGACGGAAAATCTTGCTACTTGAAATAATAAGCATGCACATCTATGTACAACAGACAAAAATTATTTACATTACAAAATGAAAAGTCTGTTTAATCAACATATGGTTAATTAATATACACTGTGAAAAATCAGTAAGGATGGATGTCATGCAAGGCAGTTCATTATAAATGTTACAGAATTCATACATACGAAAATAAATTATCTTAGCCTAAGAAAACTAAGTCTTACTGTTAAAGAATGTACATTTCAAGAAATCCGTGAAGACCAAAACTTGCAATAACATAATGAGTTTGAATCGACGTCTTCTTCAATTAGTATAGTAATAAAAAAACAACATAAATCTTTAAGAAATCCAATGCTTTTCTGTCTTAAAGAGATATTTGGATGAGTAAGGAAGGCACCATGTTATAGCCACCCAATCGAAGTATTTTACTTGCTGAGACTGGTACTGCCAGGCTGTCTGAAGATAATGACTTCCTGGCCTAAAGTGCAACAAATATTTATATTAATGTTTCTTTTTCCTTTCCTTTTGCAAAATTCGATCACGTTCTGCAAAGTCCAAAAAAAAACCCAACAATTTTCCTCTACAAAACAATAAAACCAAACACCATGAATAAATATTTGAAAATATAGAGAACTTGAAGACTAAAAAGACTAAAGCTAACAAATCTCTATTATAATTATCATTCTCCCATCCCCTCTGTCTGTCTGTCGGTCTCTCTGTCAGTCTGTTTGTATCTCTCTCTCTCTCTCTCTCTCTCTCTATATATATATATATATATATATATATATATATATATATATATGTATATATATATAACTATTTAATTTACTCACATAAAATTAATATACGAAAGTATAGATTTATGCGTAAACTTTAATTATTTACTTCAAAAGTGCTCAATACGTAGTTGAGCTAGTTAGTAATTTATAAAATATATATGGCGATTAAGCTACACTGAATATTCCGCGTTTCATCCACTCTAGGACTCTTCAGACTTATGCGCATAAGCCTGAAGAGTCCTAGAGTGGATGAAACGCGGAATATTCAGTGTAGCTTAATCCCCATATATTTTATATATATATATATATAATTCCCGGTTAATATTTTCCAGGGGTAAAGTAACCAGTGAAGTTTTAGCAAGTTTAAGACAAAAGTGTTCTATACCGAAGCAGAGCAAAATATACTTTTTATTTGCTATACATAAGCATTAATATGTTTGTACACGTTCATGAGCATGTTTCGGTCAGCCAGTTACTAATAACTAGAGACTTCTTCAGGCGATATTAGTGACAGTAACTGGCTGACCGAAACATGCTCATGAACGTGTAGCAACATATTGATGCTTATGTAAAACAATTAAAAAGTATATATATATATATATATATATATATATATATATATATATATATATATATATATAAAGGGGTAGTTGCACAAGTAAAAACTCCTTTTCCTTAACTCAAAAAGTTGAAGAGCTACAGAGACGGGAATGATACCATTAAAACAAGCGACCTTTTGTGCTTCTAAGTAGTCACTACCATTTTCAACGCACTTATACAAGAGATTCAATGACGATTCTCTGCTTCTGGCGCAGGTCCATGACAGAGGTTGCTTTCTTAGAGTCTCACGCCGTCAGTATCTGCAAGAGAGAACTGAAATATTCAGGTTATAAATGCATAAGTTCAGCCACCGTAACAATGTAATTTTTTCGGAAAAGATTGAACCTGAGACAGGTTGATATGACGTAAACCAAAACAACCAAACCAAACACCATAAAATAAATAGTTAAAGATATAAAGAATTTGAAGTATAAAAACGTTTTTTTTTTTCCCAAAATTACTGGGTTCGGTATCAAATAAACCGAAAAAGATTGATATGCCGTAAAGCGAAATCATTTGCTGAGGACCTAAGTCATATGAAATTTGAGGCACTTCTCTAAAAAATTAAAATTTGGATAACATTTGAAATAATAAAAATTATTCCTGATTATCATTATTTTACGTATTACAAAATTTAATTATTTATAAAATATTTTTTCATTAATAAATAAAACAATAGATGAATGTATGTATGTGTCTAGATATTTAACCGATAAACTATTAAACTACTGGGCACATATCACTGAAATTAACAGGAAATAGTAATATACTAAGGATGATTTATGACGAGTAAAATCTTTGTTTGGTTTGATGAATAACGCATACAAAAATATGCAAAATGTTCATTTCAACGTATTGACACACAGTAGAACCTCGGGATATGGTGGCCCTAGAAGACGTTTTTTTCAGGTTACGATGTGGAATACAATGTTTTCCCGGAACCTGGTTTCAGTATTTGCCCCGCTCTACAGTGTTGTTTATAATGTTATTTGATTATATGCATGTGTATTATATACTGTACTGTATTTTGTTACTAATTTTTAATGTCATATCCCGGGGTTTCTCTGTATTTCTATTACTTTTGCTCAGGCTACTGTTCACGAAGTACTGCCGACGTGTTAAGCAGCTTTTTCTTCACCCTTTGTCAGAAAAATCACTCATTGGAAATGAGGACTGAGTGACAAACAAAGAGAAGCGAGAGTAACGAGAGCTGCTGATAACGCATCCATAATGCGTTGTCTACTGTCCATTAAAAAAAAAATATGTAAAGGACTTATTAATATTTAGTTAGTATAAGTGCGTAATTCTAATTCGAAATTAAAGATATTTGAAGATAAATTCCCCACCCATATTTACGAATGAGATGAAAATGGAATACATTACTGGATTGCCGTTTAAACGTATTAAACCGTTTTTCTTCTTATCCAAGGGACACCTCAAATGCATTGAAGGCTTTCCATTTCATCGACACTTGCTTGCTTTTGGGATTGTCGGTGCTTATGGATTATGGTTCTTAGTAGGGAGACGGAGGGTGTCGCGATTGGAGGGAGGATTTCCTTTATATTTATAAAGAAAATAGAGCAATAATCCTAAGTCAAATTTCTTTTTTTTTCTTCTTTCATTTTCTGGAGCGGGGGATATTCTAGATTCATAGCTTCAACTGGTTTAATTTAAAGGTTTTCGTATTTATGTCAATAGCTCAAACGGTAGCGAACATGGATGGAGCACTAAATGTTTTGATTTCGATTCTAACTGATTGCACCAAAGTCATTTGAAATCAGTACTTTATATATATAGTGAATAAATGACAAAAGCCTATATTCCAAAGTTCATGATGTTGACCATCTTATAATTTATTCCTTTAATTCAGTTGGCATTTACAATTCTTGACAGTACCTGTTTCGTAGCGCAAAATCAATCACTTAATTATTATATTAATCAGTGAATCTATTATGCCCTTAACTCATCAAAAGAAATAGCAACAATCAAGCCATCAAAAAGAAATAAAGTGCGTTTTGACATGATTAAAATTCGAAAATTGGAAGAGAAGCTGTAAATACCTTATAATATGTTTCCATTACGCCATTTTGGATTTTAGAAATAAAGTCACTAAACCCATCTATTCGTATTAACAAGTTCTATTAATTTAGGAATTCTGCCAAAATGTGTCTATTTAATAATTAGTAAATTTATTAATTCTAATTAATGTATGCATACTTATGAAAATAACTTAAAAAATTATAATCTATTACACACGTTTGCATATACAAAAATAAACTAAACATAACTAAAAAAAAAACAGTTTACAATTTACGATTATATTAAATTATTTACTAATTTGAATTTGAAACCATACATAATTACGTTCACGTAACTGTTATAATCAAGTTTATTACTATTTCAATAACAAATTATTCTTGTTTTATCATCTATAACCGTATGTTTATGTTTTATCATCTATAATAAATTAATTAACACTTTCATCCAAGATAATCCAACGCGGTTTCGCAGTCTAAATTCTGCATGGGTAACCATGGAATGTTATGAAATGTGAACCACTGTAAACTTTTGATTATCACTTGATACTTTGCCACACTGTACTATTGTAAATATCTATTAGCCCTTATTTCTTTAAAAGTACTGAAAACGGTTTTATTCATTAATATCAATCAACGGGCATAAGTTTATAATCTCACCCACAAGCACCTATGATGTCTACCATGAATTAAGGTACAAGAAGGTGGGAATAAGTGAAGACTTTGATAGACTTGCCAGAAATTGAGAGAAAGATAGAAAGAGAGTGAAGGAAAATCAATTTTTGTTTGTTAGTTCATTTACCAGTTTACCTTCATGAATTTTGGATTTTAATTAATTAATCACATGTGTTCATCTTTCTCTTCATCTTGTAACTCTCGGGCAGTACTTTCTCTCCCACTTTTCTCTGTATATATATATATATATATATATATATATATATATATATATATATATATATATATATATATATATGCATGGTAACCCTTGTTTATTTCTCTTGCGATCCGTTTTTTTTTTCATTTTTCATTCGAACGTTCTGTTTGAGTGTAAAAATAAATTTGCCATAGTCGCGAACGTTTTCACCTACCATGTGTCGTCTTCAGGCGAGTGATGACTTAAAAAAATTGCGTTAGTGAATTTATTAAAATAATCGATAAAAATCGTTTAAAATCGTTAAAAGCATGTAAGCGTACCCTCCCCCTTATATTGAACCTAATTGATGGTTGGTTTGTTGATGTGAATGAATAGGGCTTTCATGATTTGCGTAAACAAATGGACCATCAATCAGGCTCAAAAGAAATTTGTAACCAAAACGATTGTCTTCTGAAGTGGTTTTATTTACAAAAGTTGTAAGTTATGAAGTAAAGAAAAAATATCCTGTTATTTGGTTATGCCATCTCTGTCTGAGGATACAATCGAACACAAAGACCTACACCAAGATCAAACAGATTTTATTAATTAATATCATACCGGGAATTCAATGGTCGTATTTGCATTGAATTGCGCTAGGTTCACTTAGAAGGTAATTGCCACCCAACGTATGCGCTGCTTCTTTGAGTCGTGACTCACCTACTAAACAGACCTAGTAAAGTATTTAACACAACATGGAAACCATTGATTATAAATAATGCATAAAGTCACAATAATATATATATATATATATATATATATATATATATATATATATATATATATAGTAAGTTATAAAATATATATGACGATTAAGCTACACTGAATATCCCGCGTTTCACCCACTCTATGACTCTTCAGACTTCAGTTATAACTTACTAACTAGCTCTACCTACGCATTGAGCATTTTTGAAGTAAATACTTAAAGTTTACGCATAAATTTATACTTTCGTATATTAATTTTATGTGAGTAAATGAAGTATATATATATATATATATATATATATATATATATATATATATATATATATATATGTATATATATATATATATACAATTACCTGGGCTGGACATACCACCCACCATCGATGATATCTCCAAGGTGATTGACAAACTCTCACCGGGTAAAAAAGAAAGACACCTCAAACGGCACACCAAAAGCCTAAACTTAAGCATCTTACCAGCTACAACCTCAAACACACTTTCATTATTGCGACTTCTTAGATTGTATCACTCGTTTTAGTAGCCAACACCACTCAGCTACTTCAAATAAATATATCCCTTTCCGAGATATATATTTTAATTTAAAATAGCACTAGTTTGAAGTATATTATGCTTGCTGTTCGTCATAGCTATTTCCCTCGGGAGAAACCGGTTTATAGAGCAAAGAAATGCACTTTGAATAAATAGCCTACACCCCAAATCTCGTAGTTACATGGTATAATCATGTTAACACACCGGTTCTCATTAGATCGCATAAGCAACATTGAGCCTGGCCAGTACCAGATGGATTATAACTTGGGAACACTAGGTGCTGTATATAAGAAGATGCCGACACTAACTTGATAGAACTGCGAACGTCTAATATCATCATCTCTCCTAATTGCGATGTACATTTGTCTGGAGAACGCTTGTGAATTTAATATTCCTTAGACACACATGGCATTGTTAGCACTAAACACAGGTAGCTTGAATATATAAATACAGACGGGATAGCAGCATGCCAGAAACGTTGAAAGATACGCCAAAATCCCAAAGCTTAACCATCTTACCAGATACGACTATGAACAGTCGTTTATTAAATCGACTTACTATATTGTATTGTATTAATCGATTACTGTAGCCAAGACCCATCAGGTACTTCAAATAAATATATCCCTTAAATCTATTCATATAACACGTACCATTGACCAGTCTTTGATCGTGAAGTAGTATCTTTTAGTTCCTTACATCAAATGGCTTCATGCCTTATCTGGAGCGATTTTCATAAAAACATGAATAAATAAATAATAAAAAAAATGCAAATAAGATGATTCAAATAATTCTGGGCGAACAGATACGCTAGTAAAATATTGAAGATAGAAGGGGGAGGTTTTACGAAAGACTTGAGTCGCGTTCTATTTGTTTTAATTATGAAGCTTTGAATGTTTCACCCAAATCACTTTCTCGTCTGCTTTGTGCACTTCAGCGATCTTTGCATGCTCATCCGTGTATTCTTTATCGAAACGGCAGAATGACGTTGTGTCATTTTACGAAATGCAAGGTTTCACTATAAGCACTCTTGTATCTCTCGCTTTCCTTTAGTCCTCATATTCTAGGGGTTATTTTTCCGACAAAGAGGAAAGAATTGCTATTTACTAGGTTAGACTCTAATCCATCAAATACTTATTGGCAAGTTTTTGTTTATCTTTAAGTAGCATTTTTTACCTCCTTACATCAAGTGGCTTCACGCCTTGTCTAGAGCAAGATCCATAAGAAAAAAAAAAGACGCAGTTTCATAATAAAAATTTGTGAGTTTTATACAAAAATTCGTGAACATTCAGAGACCTCCAAGTTTTGTGAAATATTTACGATAGACATTAATAAATAAGTATTCTCTTATTTACAGTCTATTTGGAGTTTATTTTAAAAAACGTTTTTAGGAAACATAATATAAACACAACCTTCCATTTGAAAATTAAAATATTTCAGATTTACATTAAATTTGATCTATACTTATTCGACAAAAATTAAGCAAAATTTCCTGTATTTCATTTTCTCCTTAAGAGCACTCAATTTTAAACCTTACATTTTAGATATTTTCTAAAATAATAACGATGTATAAAATTGCGAATAAGGCTTATTGACATAACGTTTAGAAGCAATTGATTTTATTCTTCGTAAGCATACATAAAAGTGGTGTAATATAGATATATACCAATTAATAGGACACTTGAAACCAGCCACTAGTTTCAAATGTCAATGTGTCTAGCCATACTGATGATTCTTAAAAAAACCAAAAAAAAAAAAAAAAAAAAAAAAAACGAATCGACTGTTTACGGGTGACTATTTTTGATAGATGTCCGCTCTCCTATGAACTGAGCACTCTGGTTATAAAAATCATGGTTTGTACTTCGTGTAAAACGAAATTCTTCTGTAAAAGGCGTTGAATTCTTCTGGTCATCTGCATCGTAAAACATAAAGGATTCTAGACGTAAGGTTTAGTTACATCATATCTCGATTTTAATCTTTGTAAATAGTTGTGCAGAACTATTCTGCTGGGGTAATTCATTTTTAACCGACCTGGGATGTGTATTTTTCCAGTTTATTATATTTTACCTCGGAGAAAACCTAAAGCCACCTTGATCTTACGGCTATGCCCATCAAAACAATTGGGGATTTTTTTTTAGTAGGTTTAAAGCCATGGGGTGAATGTGATATTTTGGTCAAAGAATAAGAGTGAGCAAAATTTTTTGTTGACAAAAAAGAATGGCACTCGACCTCTCCATCCCTCAAAATCAAACAGGACGTAAGGGTAATGGACACTTTGTACATTTTATTTGATTAAATAAATTGGTCTGTTGGCTAGGAACAAAATGTAGTATATATTCTGGTGATATACTTAGTCTTTTTTGATCAGTGAAGGAGACGTCCTTATTGACTTAAGCAGTTTTTTTTTTTTTTTAATTTCTGTTTTAATTCAGAGTGCCCGTTTTGGGGAGCTGAAATTAAGCAAGATTTACTGTATTTCAATTTCTTCTTAAAATCACTTCCCCTTTTGTGAAGCTGGATGTTCTCCACATTAAAAACTGATCTTGTGTCTAACTTTGCTCTCGTGGGGAGCCAAGTAAATAGGAAGTTAGAGAAAAATCAAAATGTTATTTTATAGTATGGAATTCTTGTATTTTTCACGGTGCAGGGGATATTTGGTAATTTATTCCAGATCCAGTTTCGATTTCGATTTGCTTGTGTCTTCGATTCGATTCTTCCATGAGTCTTCATATGACCATTTTCTAACCACGTGTTCATTTTTTTTTTTTTTTTTTTGCATATTCCGTCCAGCCAGAAGTTTTTTTTTACTTATATATGTTCCAAGTTCCAGAAGTTCTTGTCTACAATTTCATCTATGTATGCAAATTTCTGTTCCTCTAAACCTCTATCCCATTAACTTCTCCCCCCTCTCTCTCACGCCCTCTCTTACACCCCCCCCCCACACATACACACACACACATACTTAATCTTTCTTTCTCTCTCTCTCGCTCTCTCTCTCTGCAATAACAATGATTACAAGAGAATAGGACAATAAAGAAAAACAAAGAAGCCACGCGCGTGCGAGAGAGAACAACAGCAACAACAATAACAAAAAAGATGAATCAAATCTATAAAAACTCTGTGTGTTTTGCAATCTATGCTTCTGCTATTGATTAAGCCATCACCAACTTCAACAATGTCCTGACTTTGTATTCGGGAGATATTTTACTGAATAATAAAGCTGTCAAATTTCTTTAATTCAACTGTCTATTAGGCCGATAAACTGATACTTTTCCCCCGTTTTTACTGAAGCTGTCAGTAGGAAATATTATTTTTTTTGTGTGTGTGCGTCCATTCTTATATATTTTTTTTTGTTCCTCCTCTATAGCATGTTTCTTTCCAAACTCTTTACAAAACCATGGTGCCAATCTCAACAACAAACAACCCCAAACCCTCGCCACACACACACACACACACACACACACACACACACACACACACACACACACACACACACACACACACACACACATGCATAATAAACGTCTATATTGAAATGCAGAGGCCTCTATGCACAATATTTCCTTAGAGAAAGTGCTGGTAAAAGAGAATTAAGAAGAAAAAAAAAGATGTTTATGAAATAATTGACATATTTTTCAAGATTGTAAAATTTTTTGTTCATATCCTTTCTTTATCTTCTCTTTATTATTTTTTATTTATTTTTGTTTTATTTTAATCTGGAACGCAATTTTGTTTGACGAAATAAACATACAAATCTTATTTCTTTCTAAATAAAACAATAAACCATTCACAATTATTCGATGATTCAATAAAAATGGCTCTTCAATCTTTTTGGTGATTTTTTTTTCATACAAACTTTTTGTTAACGTTCGTCTTCTCATGATTTCGTATGCTTTATTTTCTTGCATCTCACCTGCAACGAACACCTGTTGAAGAAAGACACATTAACAACAAAGAATTCAAACAGAAACGAATGTTTCGGACTATTTAACCTTCGGCCGTCTCCAGGTGGATTTTATCAGACTTGGACAATCTGCATTTGAAACTGCATGAAACTTCGAACACATTTGTGGTGCAACAAAGTGCTACATGCTAATCAGTTCTAAGTGACAATCTTATGGAGGTGCAAGGTTCAATCCTCCATATTGCTCATTCTGAGACTACATATAAATTATTTAAGACTTCTACCCGACCATGGCTGACAGAACAAGAACAAGCTATCACCATGGAGTCAATAAAGGGTCGAAATTCTGTACAGATAACCGAGTTTGGCATACAGATTCCCGAATTTCGGTATACAAATTTCCGAATTTGGTATATGGATCCCCGAATTTGGTATACATATTCCCGAAGTTCGGTATACAGATTCACGAATTTCGGTATACAGATTCCCGAATTTGGCATACATATTCCCGAATTTTGTATACAGATTCCCGAGTTTGGTATACAGATTCCCAAGCTTGGCAAACAGATTCCTAAATTTGGCATACACATACCCAAATTTGGCATACAGATTCCCGAGTTTGGCATACAGATTCTCGAATTTGGCATACAGAGTCTCGAATTTTGCGTACAATTTTTCGACTTTGGTGTATAGATTTCCGAATTTGGCATACAGATTCCCGAATTTGGCATACAAATTCCCGAATTTGGTGTACAGATTACCGAATTTTGTGTACAGATTCCAGAATTTAGTATACTGATTCCCAAATTTGGTATACAGATTCCCAAGTTTTACATACATATTCCTGAGTTTGGCATATAGATTCCCAAATTCGGCACACAGATTCCCGTATTTCGCGTACAGATTCCCGAATTTAGTATACTGATTTCCAAATTTGGTATACAGATTCCCAAGTTTTACATACAGATTCCTGAGTTTGGCATATAGATTCCAAAATTCGGCATACAGATTCCCGTATTTCGCGTACAGATTCCCGAATTTGGTATACAGATTCCAAAGTCTGACATACAGATTCCCTAGTTTGACATACAGATTCCCGTATTTCGCGTACAGATTCCCGAATTTGGTATACAAATTCCAAAATTTGACATATAGATTCCCGAATTTGGCATGCAGATTCCCGAATTTGGCATGCAGATTCCCGAATTTGGCATGCAGATTCCCGAATTTTGTGTACAGATTCCCGAATTTGGCATACAGATTCCCGAATTTGGCATGCAGATTTCCGAATTTGGCATACAGATTCCCGAATTTGGCATGCAGATTCCCGAATTTGGTATACAAATTCCAAAATTTGACATACAGATTCCCGAATTTGGCATACAGATTCCCGAATTTGGCATGCAGATTCCCGAATTTGGTGTACAGATTCCCGAATTCGGCATACAGATTCCCGAATTTAGCGTACAGATTTCCGAATTCGGCATACAGATTCCCGAATTTGGTATACAAATTCCAAAATTTGACATACAGATTCCCGAATTTGGCATGCAGATTCCCGAATTTGGCATGCAGATTCCCGAATTTGGTGTACAGATTCCCGAATTTGGCATACAGATTCCCGAATTTGGCATGCAGATTCCCGAATTTGGCATACAGATTCCCGAATTTGGCATGCAGATTCCCGAATTTGGTATACAAATTCCAAAATTTGACATACAGATTCCCGAATTTGGCATACAGATTCCCGAATTTGGCATACAGATTCCCGAATTTGGCATGCAGATTCCCGAATTTGGTGTACAGATTCCCGAATTTGGCATACAGATTCCCGAATTTAGCGTACAGATTTCCGAATTCGGCATACAGATTCCCGAAATTGGCGTACAGATTCCCGAATTTAGCATACAGATTCCCGAATTTTGCGTACAGATTCCCAATTCAGCATACAGATTCCCGAATTTGGCGGACAGATTCCCGAATTTGGCGAACAGATTCCCGAATTTGGCATACAGATTCCCAAATTTGGCGAACAGATTCCCGAATTTGGCATACAGATTCCCAAGGCACATCCGAAGAATGTTGGGGTTAAAATGGCTGAAACATTATAGTCCGAATAATTCAAATAATCCAAATGATACAGATTCCCGAGTTTGGCAAATCTCACCTGAAGGAAGTCGGAAAGTTACATCGGCTGAAACATCGAGAATAAAATCGAAGATGAGAATAGTATTCTGACTTATCCAAATAATACAAATTATCAATCGTCATCTAAAACATTCAATATAAGAATTCTCATATCAAGAATCCACATAAGAATTTTTTTTTATTCCGAAATATTTGTTTCTTTCTTGTTATTTATGGTTATCATTGTCTGTAATGAAGTTTTTTCAAATTATTATTTCAGATAATGCATATTAGTGAGAAAAGCTGAAAGGGTAGATATATCAGATTTCGAAAGAAGGCAGATTCTTGATGCTCGTATGTAATGAAAGAGGCGGAGATGATGACCTCGATAGGAAGTGTCTTGGAGGTGATTAAAGCTCATGAAAAAGAAGAAACAGCATCCTCCTCTAAAAAAAATCCCGAAAGAAAGTCTAAAACAGATCGTAGAGTTCATGTAAGAATTGTGAAGATAACCACGTCACCAAAAATTACAGAACTTAATAATCATCTGGATTGAATCTCATTTCATCATCAGAAAAACCGCTGCTTTCCATTATTTTATCAAACCCTTGTATACGAGGTGCCTTCAAGAAGTTTCCAAACTTTTTTATACAGGCATTTAAAATTGTTGTAGACACTTAAAAATTCAGTATGTTATTGCTATACATCTTATGAGATGACCGACCAATTTTTATGATTTCAGGTTCAAATGAACAGCTATGCAGGAATTGGACTACACCGTACTAAAGCCCGATTGTCACAGCTGGTGAATTTCAAAAATGCAATCTGGATGTGAGGACAGTTTAGAAGAACGATATGCTATAAAATGCTGTTTTAAAGTTGAAAAAAAAAATGCCACAAAAATGTATGGAATGCTTCAGACTACTTTTGGACCATCTTTCATGAATTGAGCATCAGTTTTTGAGTGGTATAAGAGATTCAAGGAAGGCAGGGAGTCTGTGAGGGATGATGAGAGGTGTGGGAGGAGTAAGGAAGTCAGAACACCATATCTGATTGGCCAAATAAAGAATTTCATACATAAGTACGATCGTGCGTCTTAGAGACGATAAGTGCACAGTTTGATGTCCGTGTGAAAATAGTGCACACAATTGTTTGCAAGGAACTGAAAATGCAAAAGATTTGCAAAAATGCACCAGTCTACAAATCCATCCTTGTCACAAAATATTTTATCAAAAGACAGTTCCTCACCCTCCCTAGAGTTTAAACCTTGCTTCCTGTTACTTTTGGTTATTCTTAAAGCTCAAGTAAAATCTTAGAGGCTATCTTTATAAGACAATTGAGGAGGATGAAAGAGGCTGTGACGAGGGTCATTGACATGCTCACACAAGAGGAGTCCCATGGGTGCCTTCCAGAAGTTGTTGGAATGGTACAAGCGCATTGCAGCTGGAGGAGATTACTTCGAAAGGGATCAGAGTTTTATGTGTGTACTATTGATATAAAAGTGCCTATACGAAAAGTCTGGAAACTTATTGAAGGCACCTCGTATAAAGACATTGAACTTCTAAATTTTTATGATTGTCTTTTGTGGAAATCGATTGGGATTAAAAAAAATGGAAAATTTCTTGAATTAAGTTGTGTGCAATGAAATGATGAACTAGTTCATCGCTGTTCAAGAAAAGGAACTCAAATTATTTTTGCAGCATCGAAATCCAAAACAGCAATGGATATTCTAAAGATGTCTATTCAATTCAGATTTGACAATGAAATCCTTATTCCAATTTTGTTCAAAATGCATTAAATGATTTTGATTCTAGAACATGTTCAAAATTCAAGGCTTAAGATCGTCTTAAGAAATTGAAATTCAGGGAAACTTGTTTGATTGCTGTCTAATGACTATGAATCAAATTTAATGCAAATCCAAAATATTTAAAGTTTAAAATTGATGTCCAATACCTCTTGTTTAAAATTTCACAAATAGTTGGAGGTATCTGAATTTCCACGAAGGGCTTCAACTCCCTGTGTAACAGAGTGTCTATGAGCACGTGGGAAAATATCAGCAGGAGGTATAGACTAGCTGGATTGCGGAGACATCAGCAACAGTAGCTGAAAAAGTACATATGCAAATTAGGAAGTGTTCACAAGTTTGCGTGGCAAGAAAAAGAAAAAAAGGACAGCACGTGGTTAGGGAGAAGCAAAGTTTGTGCTAGGGAAGATAGACGTGTAAAGTCGCAGACGAGAAATGGCTGGGTATAGTCAGTGTGAGGTTGTGTGGGAAGGAAAACTATGATCCATGTTCGATGTGTTCCCTCCCCAGTGGCAGTGAGAGACTTTTAAGCTGGTGTCGAGATGGCGGGATTTTGTTAATCCTGTCATAGACGAAATGAGCAGTTGGGAAAAACAGGAAGCAAAGTAATGTCAATAAATGCGTTTTGCCAAAACAGAAAGAAAATCCGAGTCGGATTTATTGATTTTTGTTTCATTGTTGTTTTTTTCCGGTGGTACCAGATGGCGTGAGGATCCTCTCTGCCCTTTGTCACAAAACTAAATTAAACTACATAAACTATAATCCTAATGCTTTACGACTATGTTCTAAAATTCATAATGATCAGTTAATTAGTTTAGGAGATTACTATACAAACATATAAACATGTACACATATCTAACTTTATAAAATAGAGATAAACTGCTTTATAATTCAGGAGGTTACTGCAAAAATGGCACTAATGGTTCGTTAATACAATTCCATTCAATTCGATAAATTTGTCAATAAATATAACAAGCATGCTTCAGTTGTTATTGAGGGAAGGGATTTATTAGAAATTTACACAGAAGAGGATAGCCATGTCTAAATTGACCTTGAATTGTTGCATTGTGCGTACATATATTACTTCTATTGGAAGTCTATTCGAAGGTCTAAGGATCCTGATTGAGAAAGCTGCCTTCCCCTGATTTCATCGAAATCGGTAGTGAAATTGTTTCTTGTGATTTTTGCATAGACCTCTTTCTACTGCAAGGGTAAATAATAAGTCCTGAGGTCTATCAGTTTGCACGCAAGGGAAAAACGGTTTAATTTCTTAAATCAGTTTTCATACAGAAGATCGCATAGACCTTTCCAGATATTGGGTATCGCATATCAAATATGGATCAGAGGCCTGTTTACCATGTTCTAACAACTCTCCAAAATGCAACTATATTTAATAAAAATATTTAATAAAAATATTTAATAAAAATATTTAATAAAAATAAACTCTAGTCTATGCCTGACCTGTCTATGAAGTTTCGGTCATTAATCTTCAGCAGTCTTTGTTGCATCGCAATTAAATAATATGCTTCAACTGTGCACCTCTACATTGATTAATACTGAGCACTGCTTAAAAAGTTCTCAGCAAATTAAAGAGGTATTGTAAGGTATGAATACTAATAACTTCCCATACTTCAAATGGTTTATTGGAATGGTTGTGGGTGATCGTCTTATCTGTAGGAATCTGAATCTTTAAACCCCACTCTATTATTTTGTATGGGGTTATCTAAATGAAGTAATCTGAAGGTATTGCTAAGGCTGCTGCAAAGAAGGATGGCTGTTTTTACTGTGCTAGAAAGGTACTCATACCCGACAGTATCTATAGCATGGAGTATTGTTGCCGTATCTGTTCTAGGGCATCTACCACTAGTCTCTTCCCTTTAGGCAGCATAAAAAAAATGTCTCCAACTTAACAGGTCCCACACTATCAGCCAAGCTCCAATCCATATTCCATCATTTCCGATGTTGCATCCTTGTGCACGCTTTGCAACTATTTTAATGGAATGTGTTCTGACGAACCTGAAGCACTTGTGCCCCCTCAACATATATCACTCCAACTAACCCAAGAAACAGCAAAATCCTACCCCCTCATTGTAGAAATTCCGAGATGCCAGAAATTCTTCTACTCTAATTGTTTCTTCCTACAGACTGCTAGACTCTAGAATTCCTACCCTACCTCCTGTTTTCCCTGACTGTACTAACATGCAGAAATTTAAATGTAATATAAACAGACAGCTCGCAGCTCAACTCCCTACATAGTGTTTCTGTAGGCATGATCCCAAATAATAGCCCTTACATGTAAGTAGCAATATGCCTTGTTTGGGTGTGAATAAGAGTAAAAAAAATTATTCCTGAACTGAGGAGTGCAATATTAGGGAAGGACCAACAGAGGAGTATGTGAGAGTTCCTATTTACTTGCCTCTCCACGAGGGCAGAGTTAGACACCAAAATCGTTTTTTAATGTGCAGGAAGGAACAAAAATTAAAAATTGTCTCAGTCGTCAAGGATTTCTCCTCCACTAACCGAGAACAAAAAATTGAAGAGTAGCATCAGAACAGATGCTACACTTTGATCTATTAAATCTTTTATTCAGGCTAAAAATACAATGTAAGTTCAAGATAAACAAAAAAACTTAGGTACAAGGCCAACTCAAAAGGGAGGAAAATGGGGGTCGTTGGTCATCCTTGTAATTCCAAAACTAAACAAAAGTTTCTCTTAGCTAGTATCTTATTCCACCATAATACCGCATTCACCCTTTCATACTGGGGGACTTCCTACTTAGAACCCAATTGTTTAAAACATTTTTTATTTACATGTAAAAAACAAAAAAGATAATAATGATGATATAATAATTCATTTGTGTCGAGGTTGGGGGAAGAAAAAAATACAAAAGTGGTTAGTAGGACCCTCCCAACCCCGTCTAGTTGATAGATCGCCCGTTCCACTTCGGTTTGTAAAGGAACCTGAGGTCCTGCGAGACAGTCTGTAAGTGGGGATGCCCTCTAGATGGGACGAAATAAGGAAAAGAAAAATTAGTGTGTGAGCGGGAGGGTGTTAGGGATTGATTTCTTTCTTTTCGAGATGAGTGAAATTTAGAGGGAGAGATGAAAAGAAAAATTGTAGTTAGGAAAAATCCTAGTCAGAGAGGGATGGCGCACTCACTCGGCTAGCTAAGAGGCTAAAAATTAGATTACGCTTGACGGAGCTGCGCGTTCCATGCCTAGGCGAGGAACATGTATTCAAATTTTGCTCCTTTTCGTACACACAGACTTGCTATGTGTATCCATCTTCTGTCAAATACCGTGCGATGCAGCCTCTTTCTTTCCCATTTGATCTTCACCCGTAGTTGGTGTTTAAAGAAAGCGATCAGATCCTAACTAGAAAAAGACAACACTCCCTGGCATCTTGCAATCACGACGTCCAAATCACTGTTCTCACCACAGCTAGGATCGTAATGTAGACCATTTTTTTCCTCCTGTCCCATGTTATCAACGACATTGGATACAGTAATCGGGCAAGGATGCTCAGGATCGATGTGAGCTATCACCTCACTGACATATGACCAGTACCAGTGGAGTTTGCGACAATCAAAGAAAGTGTGATCAGTCGTTTCTACGGCTGTTGGTCAGCAAAGGAGACAAGCAGGCGACTCCAAAAAACTGGAACTGCATTGTACGTTGGTGAAAGAAAGTGCATACTTGACAGGGAATCTTCTAATTTTAGCTTTAAGACCCAGCCACCATTTACTCCGGATAACTGCCCCCACTTAACTCTATTAACTTATCTCGGAAGTTTTGTATCTCAAGAAATAGGTGTTTAATTTCCAGTACCTCGCTAACTTAGGCCTATTTCCTAGCTTCAGCCTGGCTATAACTAGTTTATGGTCTGTGTGGCCTAGCCAAGTAAATGTGGGACAAGCTAGGAAGTCTACTTCACCTCTCCTAACTAACATCCTGTCCAAATAGGTATTTGGATAGGAGGAAACGCTATTGGTCCACACCCACATCTCCCGCCCTGAATACATAACCCAGAACCTGTCGACCAAACCGCATCTAGCCGTCAGATCAGCCAGGCTGAACTCATACCTCTCCAACCCTCTAGCTTTGCCTACTACCTTGCATCTTGGGGTCTAATATGTTGTTCCAATCTCCCATTAGCACTACTCGCTTTTGACACATTACGAATGCGTCAAGCTGACCGAAGAATGAGATCCTCTCGTGAGTGGTGCTGGGTGCATGAACTGTGATCACCTGAAACACAGAATCCTTTATGGCAACATTGGCCATGATCAGCCTGCCCTCCACATCCCTATGTACAACATCGACTGTCGCAAACAGGGTACTTTGACCAGCAAGGAGACTCCCTTCCCCACGGGCTGCTATATGCTGAGAAAACCTCAAAATCTCAGGCCAGCACCTGACAGTTCACAAAAGATATGGAATGCATCTCCTCAATCACAGTCACATCCACTCCCAAGGATACATTGTATGCAATGCTCAAGCTGGTCAGGATTTTCATGTCCTGACCTTTTCTCACAATGCTGCCGACGTCCAAAGAAAAAGTCAGTTTGAGCGCCCTATAGAATGACAGATGAACCAACACTGGGACCCTTCCCTTGCATTGTTTTGACAGTTCGTCCAAGGAAGGGTCGTTTTTCTTAATGAATTCTACACTTTAATCTTGGCCTGAAGGCCAAGAAATCTCTTATAGTGTAAGGAGTATGTGGGAGTTATTAACTATTCTATTCAAAAAGACATTCAGTGAATAAAAAAGGATTGTTGACTAAACGTCAGTCGGCAAGATAAGAATAAACTGAAGTTTAAATTAATTCTTAATGATCAGTTAATTAGTTTAGAAGATTATCATACAAATATACAAACATGTACACACATCTAACTATATATAAATAAGAGATGAAATGCTTTATAATTCAAGATGTTACCCACAAAATGTCAAATGTTAAATACAATCCACAATCCTTTTTAATATGCAATTATATTTGATTGAAATAAACTGATTGACATGAATATTCTACAATGTTTGTACGGCTTATATATAAATTGTACGGCATTATATGTACAGCTTATATATAGATTGTACGGCATTATATGTACAGCTTATATATAGATTGTACGGCATTATATGTACAGCTTATATATAGATTGTACGGCATTATATGTACAGCTTATATATAGATTGTACGGCATTATATGTACAGCTTATATATAGATTGTACGGCATTATATGTACAGCTTATATATAGATTGTACGGCATTATATGTACAGCTTATATATAGATTGTACGGCATTATATGTACAGCTTATATATAGATTGTACGGCATTATATGTACAGCTTATATATAGATTGTACGGCATTATATGTACAGCTTATATATAGATTGTACGGCATTATATGTACAGCTTATATATAGATTGTACGGCATTATATGTACAGCTTATATATAGATTGTACGGCATTATATGTACAGCTTATATATAGATTGTACGGCATTATATGTACAGCTTATATATAGATTGTACGGCATTATATGTACAGCTTATATATAGATTGTACGGCATTATATGTACAGCTTATATATAGATTGTACGGTTCTCATCAGATCGCTGAAGTTAAGCAACATTGAGCCTGGTTAGTACCATATGGGTGACTATTTGGGAATTCTAGGTGCTGTATGTAGTTTCCACTTATCTCAGTATTTGTTTCCAGTCATCTTGAATCTCCACTTGCCACTAGTATTTAACAACACCGACTCAGGAGATGTGCGGTTGGGGATTACGCAACTCTTGCCATAAAAATTCCATGTGTAGTGGGTATCCATAGTCTGTAAAGACTGAAGGAAGTTACCATGGTTTTTGTTGTATCGCCAGTCTATAATATTTTCCAAATATGAGCCTCTGCATTGATTTATGCTGAGTACTATGTTGGACGAGTCATGCATAGACTGAAGTTTATTCGAATATTGTCACATTTTAAAAAGGATTGTGATTCTATTAAACGGTTCAATGTGTGGATTTTTTTTTATTGAGTAGGTGGAGTAGTCTATACCTTAATATGACAGATAAAATGCGATTTCAAATTTTAACGAGACTGATAGACAGAGCCTCTTTGATCGATGACTAGAGCAAAGTGAAAAAAAAAAATTGAATAATAGAAAATAACAGTTTGAAAAGGTGAATGGTTACTATTTGGACCAAAACTATTTTTTCAATTAAGGTGAATTTCGGAAGCGGAAAACAGTGACAAACATACCCTTCCACACCTCTGATGTTCTCTTAATCGGTTCATCTTCTTTCCTCACAGCCTCCTCCTTTCCCAATCCGCAGGAAACACTGACCCACCCAGGCATTTTTCTGCATCTTTGACCAATATTCCATTCTTTGCGATGTTCATTATCTATAAACTTTCATTCCGAGTTGTCTCCCCTGGTTACCATGTTGTGCCAGAGACGTTCTCCCGTATCGCTCCAACTTTGAGGAAGAAAATTCCTGCCTGTTTTCCACATCAGTAGCCTTTAGCACCAAAATCAGTCTGAAGAAGACTGTTAGTTTAACTTGGGAGTGGTAAATTCTGACAAGAGAAATAGAATTGAGCTTCAGTCAGTCATAAATTCAAGTAACCTCTCACCTAATGGGGGATTAAATCAGGCCCGGGTTCATTGGATTCGGAATTGCTAGGAAGACTCTCTGGCGAGAGAGGTCAATTAACAAAACCATTGATACCTCTGCAGCACAGAAACTTGGGCTGGTCATGATTATCTGTGGGTGGTGTCACCTCTACCAGCTTTCTCATGTGGGAGGACTGATACCCAGGGGCTCAACTGACTAACCCAGCCCACCTCCATACACACACACCAACGCAAAGAGATCAGCCAACCAACGATCCCGCTGTTCCGTTATCATCTCTGCAGGGTAAAGGTTGGGACGACACCTAAATGAAATGTTGCTCTTCCAGAAATGATTTCATGAGATCTTCTTGCAATAAGAATGGCAGAATCAAGTGAAAGCTTAGGAATTGGTTGACTTAGCCAATGGATAAATGGAAAACGCTGATGATATATATATATATATATATATATATATATATATATATATATATATATATAATAACACGCTGCAAAACTTCCAATTAACACACACACACGCATATATATATATGTATATATATATATATATATATATATATATATATATATATATATATATATATATATATGTCCATGTGTGTGTGTGTGTGTTAAATGGAAGTTTTGCAATGTGTCATTATATGAGTATAGATGAAACTGTTTTCAAGTTCGTAGAAAAGCAATTTAGTGTGACGGTACACACACACACACACACACACACACACACACACACACACACATACATATATATATATATATATATGTATGTGTGTGTGTGTGTGTGTGTGTGTATGTGTATATATAGTATTGAGTCGAAGTTTCATAGTTACAGGTTCAATCCCAATGAAAAAATTCAACCTACTTTCCAATTATATAAGCCTATAAATATATATATCAAACGTCATATTTCAGATGAGAGGGCGCAGGTGGAAATAATTTTACCTTTGTATGTGTTTATAAAGTTATGTGTATATATGTGTATATTTTTCTATCTATCCACATAAAATGTTATAAGGAGGTATAATATTGTATGCATCGATTCTCAGTATTTACTTCAACAGTGCTCAATACCTGAGGAGAGAAAGGTAGTAAATTATAAAAATATATATGGCAATTAAGCTACATATTTGTTACGATTCAAAATATAATTTATAGAAAAATCGTAAGAATCTATCTATCTATCTATCGATCTATCTATCTTTAATTATATAAAAAGAATTTTGTCCCTATGTCTGTGTATATGTATGTGTGTATGTATGTGGGGGGAGAGAGGGAGAGAGAGAGAAAGAGAAAGAGAGAGTTCCATATAGACTCCAGAATGGCTGGGATGATTTTTATGAAATTTCACACGGATGTACTTTATGTATCTGACAGTGTTTTTAGATCGGTTTTGTATCAGAATGTCGAAACAAATTCGATGAAAGAAGGAACAGAAAAAATTGACCAAAATAATATTTTATGCAGCCTAAAATCTTGTGCATTTGCGAAGTTTTATTACCACACAAGCATAAATGGTGGAATATCAAATCAACAGTAAGTTCTTTGATATGACAAATGTGCGTTAAAAGGAAATGTTTCTGTTTAAAGCACAATTACACCATGATATTGATATTTTTCATTTTAAGCTTAAATTCAAGCCATTACCACTGCACAAGCAGAAAGGCCTGGGATATGAAATCAACAGTAGGTTTTTTGATATGACAAGTGCGCGTTCAAAATGAATGTTTCTCTTTAGAGCACAATTGAAGCATAATACTTGACTTTTGTATTTTAAATTTTTATTCAAGCAGTTATATATAAAAATATTTTACAAAATCGACACAATGTATTGTGGACTAAGTCACTGCTGAGAGGTATGTGAAGCTTACTTCCGGTGCACTGGTATGAATCTCCAACTATAGCACTTGATTGAAAAATGGAAAATATCACCGATTTCGATAACAATAAAAATATGGGAGTGTAAAATATTAGTTGATCATTATTCAATCCCGAGCAACATCGGATCTCCCTGCTAGTCATATATATATATATATATATATATATATATATATATATATATAGTCATATATATATATATATACACTAGCATTTCAGCCAGGCGTTGCCCGGGTGTTTGGATGTGTTTGGATGTGCAAAAAAAAAAAAAAAAATTGGTAGTAGGAAGGCAGACTCGAACCTGTACCGCGAAGGAGGAAAAGAACGGGGAAAAAAAAACTCTGACATCTTTGCGGTTACGACCATCGCCAAACCTGAAGTGACTCATGTTTAAATTAAAGCTAGACAATCGAAAGGAGAGGATAACTTTAAAAAATATCGGCGAAAAAAGCGACCCTCCCCCCCTGTAGAAAAGTGCCTAGTAGAAGGTGAAGATATTAATGTTTGTAGCCAATTTTTCGATATATGTCCTATGAAAGGTCGAACTTTCAAAAGTATACTGATCTTGGTAAAATCCGTCGCCTTTGGCGGAAGTTTAATGCACACATGCAAACATACATACATGCATTTATATGTTGGTAACTGAAAATTTTCGACCCAAACCGATGAAAAAGCTTGCCCTATCCCTGAATACCTTTTATGTAAAATTTCAAATGTTTAGACTAGAAATTGTCTGAGTAATTTGGTAGAGACCGCAGGTGTCAATTTTTTTTTTAACTTTGACCCCTATTATGACCCCTTATCATTTACCCATTTAGGCTCAAATCAAATTATTAAGTGAGATCCATGTCCAAGGAACCTATATCTAAAATTTCCAGTGTTTAGACCCAAAATTGCTGGAGGAATTTGGTAGAGTTCTCAAAAGTCAAATCGTTGAACTTTGACATCTTAACAGCCAAATTTCTCGCCGAAAACCGATCACAAAGATTTTCCCAAATCTCAGTACCCTGTATATCAAATATCTTTAGACTTTAGTCTTTAGACTTAAAATTGACAAAGTTATTGTGTAGGGAAATGTACACACACACACACACACACACACACACACACACACACACACACACACACACACACACACACTCGTTCACTTTTCCTACCTGACTACAACTTGAATGTCTTCAAATCCAACATAAACAACTCCTGACAAACCACCACTTTAAGTAAGACACACTATCAAATCTCCAACACTAATGATTACTACAATACTATCTCATTGATTACGGTACACGCAATAATCCTTATCCCTGAGTGGCATCCGGACCTTGATAAGTGGTGATCCCCATATATATATATATATATATATATATATATATATATATATATATATATATATATACAATCTTGGAAGTTTTTAACCTTTATAACTATACAAAAAAATTTTTTTATCATTCGTTAGAAAATCATTTAGTCAGTAAGTCATTCAATCATCTGCAATCACTGCATCAACTTGCTCTCGAATTCACTATAGTACCAGTAATAATTTATTTATTAAGGGATCATCAGTTGTTTACCATGAAACACAGTTTCGGGGATTTATATATATATAGTGATGAAAATTATGGAAATAATATTCCGACGTGATGGAGAGATAAAAAAGGAACAAACCAAATTATATGTTCGTCAATGTTCTGTCTTTATTTCAAGACTTCCTCAGGATGATTAATTTGAAGAAATTAAAATCCCTGTACGATATTTAAATGTATACAGCCATTACAAACATAACAAGTATATCTCCAAATATTGTGCTTTGTTCTTTTTTTATCTCCACACACACACACACACACATACATATATATATATATATACACACACACACATATATATATATATATATATATATATATATATATATATATATATATATATATATATATAAGTGAACGTGTCTCTGTGTCTGTGTGTGTATGTTTTCATGTCTGCCTTAAACTTTCAATAGAGGCGACGGATTTTACCAAGATCAGTATCGTTTTGAAGTTCGACCTTTCATACGACATTTATCGAAAACTTGGCTACAAACATTAATATCTTCCCCTTCAACTAGGCACTTTTCTACAGGGGGCCGTCACTTTTTTCGCCGATATTTTTTAAAGTTATCCTCTCCTTTAGATTGTCTAGCCATAATTTTAAAAAGTGTCGCTTCCAGTTTGTCGGTGATCGTAACAGCATAAACGTTAGTTTTTACCCCGTTCTTTTCCTCCTTTGCGGTACGTGTTCGAGCCTGCCTTCCTACTACCACTTTTTTTTTTGCTCAACATACACGTCCAAACAACGCCGGGCTGAAATGCTAGTATATATATATATATATATATATATATATATATATATATATATATATATATATATATATATATATATATATTAGATGTAGGTTACCTGCAGTCAAACCTTTTAATATATACCTTCAAAAGTACCCGTCGTTGACTGGGTTCAAAAACAGCCTACAGAAAATGGACTCTGATTTATGAAAGTATGATAGCTTATGAAAAGGAAGGGTTGTAAAGAGATAGCTTCGAATTTGGGGGTATCAAAACCAAAGCAAAATATGATGAAAGTAAAAATAAAATAGATAAACCCAATATTTATTATACCATACCTGTTCACACTGAAACAATTATCACAATATTCTGTGGATCTATATTAAAAAACCTTGTTAAACTTTGTGACATATTTCCATTCTATGGAGATCAGGTACGAACGAACACCCCATAATGTTATTATACCATATTTCTTCAAACTGAAACATAATTGTCAAAGTATATTTACGCAGATAGATATTAAAGTTTGTGCCTATTTCCATTCTATGGAGGTCAGGCGCGAACGCAGACCTCACAATTTTATTATTCAATCCCTATTTAAGGTAAAACATACTAATCAAAGTATTATTATGTACATCTATATAAAAACAATTGTAAACGTTTTTTTTTAATTTTTTAATTTTTTATTTTATTTCCATACTTTGTGCAGTAGGCGCGTACGCAAACCCCACAATTTTAATGAATCATCATTATGCCAGATCAAACATACTATTCCTGTGTCTCCATACATCTATCATTATATGTGATCAGTTTTCTATAACAGTCAACCATATAGGAGCCTATTCGTGACCAGACACACACACAGACGTTCAGCTTTATATTATAGATATATACATATGCACATAAATTTATGAACAGCAGATAGGGCCCGAGCAAAGCCGGGCTGAATTGCTAATATATATATATATATATATATATATATATATATATATATATATATATATATATATATATATATATATATATACAGCAGCGTTCAAAACTAAGGGACAAAATTAATTTTAAAACCTAATATTTGCTAGAAATAACAACTGTAAAAAGCTGAAATTTTGACAACTGGTAGTCGTTATAAATAATAGCATACTATAATTTGAATCTTTTGCAAATGATAGAAAAAGAATTATAACAATTATTTATTTATTTTCAAAATAGGAACGTTTCGACCGATGTAATCTCCAACCTTCTTCAAGTATATACTGTCGAACTCGGGAATCTTTCTATCTCATTAGGAAATCTACACGAAATTCCAAATAGAGCCTTTTCTTTTTACCCATTGGAGTAGCCTGCTTGCGTTCTGTTAGCCATGACTGTGCAGACGTCCAAAATAATCTACGATTCAATTTCTGGTGTCGTTCGCATTAATTATTGAACCTGCAACCTTCAGAAGGGTGTAACTTTCAATCAAATTGTACGAAGTACTGTGTACAAGTATTCATGGATCCGTGGCGTAGTGGATAAAGTAATTGGTAAATTCAGTTGTAATAGGAATTACTAATCTCCATTTAAAAATTCAAAAATTGAAAAATTTTACATGATAATTAAAAAAATATTTATATTCTACATACTTGCTACCCATTAAAATTATCTACTTGAACAATTTTCATATTTCTAAGTGCATGTGTGTATTTATAAATCTGTCAAGTTGTATGTGCCAATGGGTAGAATGCATGTTTGACTCCAGACGGGAAGGGTTAATATCAAAATTATTATTGCATAGAATTTGGTCAAATTCCAAGACTGACATTTGTAATTCATTTCATTCGTTTTTGTGAATATTTCTTTTTTTTGAAATATAATTCTCGCTCGCTTAGATGATCTTTGCAAATCTTCTAATAAACTGAATGTTCTCGTACCTTTTTGCGTGCAATGGATTTGATTTTCCCTTTGATTTGATTAACATCGTCTGTGTTATTGCAAACAGCTGCCATCAATGACCAGAGGCAGCAATGCTTATTCATGAGAAGCACCACACACACACACACACACACACACACACACACACACACACACACACACACACACACACACACACACACACACACACATGTCGTGAATTACGTTTAAATATGATATTTTAATTTAGTCAGATTTCGTATATAATTTATTATAGAGTCAATTCTCTGTCGATTATTACATATTATACTGTACTCAATATATAGTAGTAATTTCAAAAACGAAAAACAAAAATGTGACTAGCTAGAATCGAAACGGAAACTAATAGAGCTCCAGCCTGAATCATTGAATCGATACCGCAATAGAATTTTGTTTTTTGTTGTTGTTTTTTTTTCGAATATTACTACAGACGCACACGTTATTTAACAAATAAAAAAGGTAACTATGAAAATTCTTTCCACCTTCGTCTAATCCTTTAAAATTAACCCTTTTATAGGTTTCCAAGCGTGTTGAAAACAAGAACCACGTCTAAAAAGTTGAGCAAACAAGTAGTTTTAAATATCTGAAGAAATGTTAATTCAAAAAAACTTTTCAGGATTAAGGGGGGTGAAAAAGAAAATAACGTATATATATATATATATATATATATATATATATATATATATATATATATATATATATATATATAAATGTAATTCTTGGTTCGTTCAAAATCGATAAAACCATATTTCTACATTACCAATTTATTTGAAATTTTCAGACAACCCATCTTTAGAGTCGATGGATGTTTCCATGTTATTAAAATAAATTCACACCGCCAATTAAAAAGTATTTTTCGTAAGCCCATAGTGCGGGCCTGTCTTGTTGATAGGACTGAACTTCCGTTTCAATT
The DNA here is from genome assembly GCF_053919585.1 of Euprymna scolopes. NCBI lineage: Eukaryota > Metazoa > Mollusca > Cephalopoda > Sepiida > Sepiolidae > Euprymna > Euprymna scolopes. Next base: position 127,872,463 of record NC_136490.1, on the reverse strand, counting down.
CATTTCATACACCAAGATTTGACGAAACGAATTAGAAGATTTCATTTTCTGTTTACTCGATAAGTAAAAAAAAAAACATAATTCGTTTGTTTATCTTCCAAATTTTTAATTTCAAAATTTTTTCTTTATTATATCAGGCAAAAAAAAAGTTGAGTTGAAGCAAAAAAAACGAAGTGCTTTTTTGTTGTTGTTGTTGTTTTTGTTTTTTTAAACAGTTGTTTGTATATAAGAAAATATGAACTATTTCATAATTAAAATTATAAATTGTTAGGTGAAAGTACAGGTTTTTTTTCGAAGAAAATTTACGGATTGGTAACCTGCTTAAATAATATTTGGTGCTAATGCACTTACTGATCTGCTTTATTTGTTAAATCGTATTTCCAAGTTTAATTAAAGTTTTATTATGTTTTTTTTAATTCAATTGTAAGGTTAAAGTACAGATTAGGTACAAAACACCCTCCCCTCCCCATGTTAAGAATGGCTTTTTAAATAATAACGTTATTACTTCAACACGGATCACTCTCTGCATGAGTACCGATTAATGTTTTGTTTTTTGCTTTATTTTAAGAAAACCTTTTTTAACAAAAGTTGGAAGTACACTTTTTTTCCTTGTTGTTTTTATATAAGAAAAAATGAATGCTTTTTCTTTATTAAAGAAATTGGGTACTCATGCACTTATTGATCCGTGCTGAAATAATAACGTTATTATTTAAAAAGCCATTCTTAACATGGGGAGAAGATGGTGTTTTGTACCTATTCTGTACTTTAACCTTACAATTGAATAAAAAAAAAAATGGTAATTTTTTAGATTAGGTCCACCTCCATAATTTTCTTTTATATGACGACTTTCATAGGTTTTCGACTATGCTGAATACGAAATCGCATTGAAATTTTGCAGAAATAAGTAGTTATCGAGATATAAAAATTTGTATAATGCATTTTAATCTCTGGCGGCCATCTTTTTTACGCACCTGCGCGCACGTCATAAACAAATCTATGCACGTAACAAAGGCGGCCATCTTTTTTTATACGCCTGCTCACACGTCATAAACAAATCTACGTGCGTAACAAAGATGGCCGCCAAAGAATACAATAATACAATGCATAAAGCAACTATTTATATCTCGATAACTACTTACTTCTGCAAAATGTCAATGCTATTTCCGTATTCAGCATAGTCGGAAATATATAAAAGTCGTCATTTAAAAGAAAAATGTGGAGGTGGACCTAATCTAAAAAAATACCAAAAAATTATATAAAACTTTAATTAAACTTGGAAATATGATTTAAAAAATAGCGCCGATGAGTAAGTGCATTAGCACCCATTAATCGACTAACGTGACCTTATTACTAAATAAGCTCCGGCTACAATGTTGAACGCGCCGTTCACGTTTTTTGTTTTTTTCAAGTTAAATTCAACTTTCACAATATCTTTTTATTTTTTTATAATTTCACGATATCTTTTTTCAATAATAAATTGTTAGTTGAAAGCACAGAATTGTTACAAAACACCATCCCCTCTCTATGGTAAGAATAGCTGACAAAAAAAATTAGGTACTCATGCAGAGAGTGATCCGTGCTGAAATAATAATGTTATTAATTAAAAAGCCATTCTTCACATGGGGAGGGGAGAGTGTTTTGTACCTATTCTGTACTTTAACCTTACAATTGAATAAAAAAAAACATATCATAAAACTTTAATTAAACTTGGAAATACGATTTAAAAAATAGCGCGGATCAGTAAGTGCATTAGTACCAGAAATTGTTAGGTGAAATACAGAAAAGTGTCTACCAAGAAAATCGTTATTTTTTCAGCCATTCTTACCAAGGGAAGGGGATGGTGTTTTGTCACTATTCTGTGCTTTCAACTAACAATTTATTAAAAAATATGAGGAGGTTGGGAGTATTTATTCATGGCTGCCAATGAATTATAGTGCATAGTACAAGTCTTTATATCTCGAAAACTACTTGCCTCTGCAAATTTTAAATGAGAGTTTCTTATTCAGCATAGTCGAAAATTGTGGAAGTGGACCTAATGTAAAAAAAATACCCCCCCGAATAGATATCGTGAAATTTAAATTTAAGTGCAATACCAAAAATAAAATTAGACAGAAAAATACCCCCTTTGGATTTGTACTTTTACAAAGACTTGAAAAAGTTGTCAACAAAAACAAATATATAACAAGTAAATATTTTCAAAGGCAAGATAAGTTACTTTTCTACCTAATTGGATAATTTTTAGTGTTTTTATTGGGTTTGTACTACTGTACATATAGATTCGAAAAAGTTGTCAAAAAATAAATGTATAACAAATATTATCAAAGGCAAGATATGTTACTTTATTACCAAAATGGATAATTTTTTTGTTTTTTTTAATATAAAATGTTTAGTCAGCTCAAAATAAACAGCGTTTACTGCTATATTTGAAAATTACAAATTGCAGCAGACTCTGTGTTAAACATGTTAAATTTGGGAAAAACTATACAAAATACTGTTAAAAACCACCGAATACATGTCTGCCTATGTCACGGTAACATATATTGAGTTAGTTACTGACAGTATTTTGTATAGTTTTTTACTTTTAACTCATTTTCCCGAACTTAACATTTTCAACACAGTCTGCCGCCATTTGTATTTTTCAAATATACTGATAAACACTACATGTTTTCAGACCGATTAAACATTTTACACTAAATAAAAACACTAAAATCTTATCCAGTTAGGTAGAAAAGTAACTTATCTTGCCTTTGATAACATTTATTTGTTATATTTATTTTTCGACGACTTTTTCGTTTCTGTGTTTAATAATACAAACCCGTTTTATTTACTGTAACGTTTAGTCGGCTCGAAAAACAGTGTTTATCAATGGTGGCGGACACTGTTGATGATGTTAAGTTTGGGAAAATGATTTAAAACTAAAAAACTATACAAAATACTGTCAGAAACCCACCGAATATGTCAGCTTATGTCACGATAACATAGTATCAGTGGGTGTCTGACACTGTTTTGTATAATTGTTTAGTTTTTAACTGATTTTCCCAAACTTAACGTATTTAACAAAGTCCACGACCATTCGTCTTTTTCAAATACATCAATAAAAACTGAGTTTTTCGAGCCGATTAAACATTTTACATCAAATAAAAACACTAAAAAATTATCCAGTTAGGTAGAAACGTAATTTACCTTACTTTTGCTTTCATTTATTCATTTTTCGACAACTTTTTCGAATCTGTGTATAGTAACACCCCCCCCCCATCCCTCACCCAAATGTTAATTAAAAACTCACATTTTTTAATACAATAAAAAAGAAACTCTATTTAGCATTTCAATGTTTTAGCAACGTCGGCTTAATCCACTGAATGTTGGTCGAGCCCAAGCCATGATTGACGGTAACTCCCGGGGATCTGGATCCAATTCTGCAAGAGTACCATTTTTTTTTCATTTTCGCCTTTTTTTTTTTTTTTTACTTTTTGGAGTGGATTACTCAACCAAGAATATAAGAAACATGCATTTTCTCTTTTTATTAGAATTTTCCATTACACCAAATTGAGCCACAGCAACGTGTGGCAGGGTACAGCTAATATATATATATATATATATATATATATATATATATATATATATATATATATACAGTAAATTATAAAAATATATATGGCTATATATTTTATGTAGCTTGATTGCCATATATATTTTTATAATTTACTACATAGATCTACCTATGTATTGAGCACTGTAGAAGTAAATACTTAAAGTTTACGCATAAAATTATACTTTTGTATATTAATTTATGTGATTAAATGAAGTGGTCATATATATATATATATATATATATATATATATATATATATATATATATATATATATATACTAGCATGGATACCCAGCATTCTCAGAGTCGACATTGAAATTCGGTTTGGCCACACCTGCTATACTAAGAATATTGACCAGTTTTTCATTATTATATGTCAACTCCATCGTTACCCCAACAAAAATTTCAAAAATAAAAGAACGAATGAAAACACAAAAATGTAACCCCCCCCCCCTAAAAAAAAATAAGCAGAAGTATGTGACAAACTCTCCACCAGATATTTCGGCAGAAGGGATACGAAGAGAAGCTATTCTCTGGATATTGAGCACCTTTTTATGATTATATTCCAGTTTCTGTTATTCTCCCACAGTCTAGAAAGAATTGTTTTAAGCAGAGGGAATATGGTAAAGAAAAAGGTGATTACACATGAATGAATAGTCTGGTGGAAGATAAAAAATCCAGTGATGGTAAAATCCAAATGTAAAACTTCAAGAAAGTTAAAAGAATTTCCATTTGTACAAGTAAAATCCAAGGAAATCCCGTAATTGGAAGAAGATAGTTCATAATAATCCAAAGGCAGAAATCCATGGAATAATTCACAAACATGTGTACAAGGAAAAACAAAATAATATTAATAAAAGAAAAATAAGATGTGCGTTTCACTCTACTTCCGATACATAACTATAAATAAAAAAGATCTGGTGGAAAAAAATTATAAAGTTAAAAGTCAAAACGACCCAGACAGGAAATGTTAAAGGCGCGAAAATATATATAGGGCAAAATAATCTAGGTCAACTGAAATGTACAGTCCTCACTTAAAAAAATGTCAGCAAGAGTTATTAAACGACACTAAAACGAAAATAAAAAGGGAAATAAAAATAAATAAATAAATATATAATAAATAAATAGAAAATAAAGAATAAATCAATAAAATCAATAAAATAAAAAATAAAGTATAATAAAAAAAAAAAAAAAATAAAATATAAAATATAATATATAATATAAAATAAAATAAAATAAGAATAAAAAAGAATAAAAATAAAAAATAAAAATTATTTCAGGGGAGAAGATGGCCGGTATCTGCAATTTCAGGAAAAAAAAAGTAAGTAAATTCATATAGTAAAATTTAAGTAAATATACATACAAGATATGAAAGTGTGGGTAGATTGATATATTAGATTGATAGGAAAGTTTAAAGAATAAAACAGAAAATGCAGATAAAAAACCGGCCATGCAAAGAAGAGATAAAGAATTAAAATAAAGGATTATTAAATTATAAAGTATTAAGAAGTATGTCGAAAAACGAAAAAGTTAAAGAAAAAAGAAAAAATATTTTATATCTATATAAAAGGTAAAAGTAATAACTATGTAATTTCAAAATTGCCATAATTCAATTTGGACTTATGTTTACAGAAAGAGATCAGTTCACTTTTAGAATTTATTATATTGTTACTTTGAGGGGAAGTAATTATAGTTATAGCTTCGGTTGTACAGAGGCGACATGACTTAGAGCCTGGAGTATAAGACTTAATTTTTTTATAATAGTCCATTTGATTGAGAAGGGATTATTGTTAGAGTTAAGTTCTTTAATTAAAGTGGTTAGAGAAGTTCCTTGGTTATTATTAGAATTATGGTTGTTAAAAGAAGAAATGTGGTTTGATATTCTTTTCTTAATTAATGTTGAAGTAGATATATGTATGTGCTTTATTAAAAGCTCGAGGTCTGGTACTAATATTAATTTGCTGATTTGTATTAGTTAAATAGTTTGAATTTTGTTCATAGTGTTCAACAAATAGTGGGACAATGTCTGTATAAGGACTATTTTGGAGGGGATAATGAGTGTTGTTAGTGTTAGGATGGCTGTTAGGAGAAATATTATTATTCTCATTAATATTATGATTATTATTATTATTATTATTATTATTATTATTATTATTATTATTATCATCATTATTACTAGTTGTATGATTGTAAATGGAAGGGCTGCTCGAATGATGTATTGGATTCGTAACTATATCAGATGGAGGATGGGAATAAGAATAACTTGAAGACGAAATATTAGTTCCTGTTATGGGAGGATTGCGTGGGAGCTCAGTAATAGTGCAAGAATATATGACATCTTTATGGATACAATCATTATTGAGTGGGCAAAGATGTTTGTTATTACAATTACAGTTAGTTTTGGGTTTAATTGGGAAAGGGATTTTTTGAGCTGATTTAATTTTTTTGTTATTAGATGTTAAGATTCTTTGTGCTAAATTAGGCATTGTTGAATAAGACATCCTGATTGAATTTTTATTGAAAATAGAACTATATCTGTGTGTGTATTTGAAAGAGTTTTGTACAATGTTGAAGAATTCCTTAGGTATATTAGTTTTGACATTCAGGCTAAATGGAGGATTAAACCAAATATTTTTCTTTCTCCTGATGCGACTAGGTGGGTTAGAGGCATTGCGATTAGTATTTTGGTTCATTGTTATTGATAGCGGCAGATCTTGTTATTTGAACTGGTTTCTTACGAGTCATATTGTGTGTGATTACAGATTTAAGATGGCCTGAAGGAGGCGCATAATTGTTGTATTTAATCTTTTCCTTGTATCCTGAGTTCCATAAAGCATTATTGAAGAAAGTAGCATTTTGATTAAAAGTTCTTTTATCAGCAGAAAGAGCAGAAATTCTTCTAGAGAAAGATGGTACTATAGATTTTATAATTGAGTTGGGGTGGTTAGAAGATTTATGGACGTATAAAAGTGTAAGATTAGGTTTATGATAGGGGCTATGAGTTTCGGTGTTAAGATTAAGTGTATCATCTAGAAAATTTGAAGTTTTTTTGTTTGGTTCGATAATTATAGAAAGGCCAAAGTTATTGAAGAAGTTATGTAATTTTTTAATAGTTTTGTTGTACTCTCTTAGTGTGGCTGTTGTAGTAAAAAGGGCATCGTCTCTATAAAGACCCCCATTATATATATATATATATATATATATATATATATATATATATATATATATATCCTAGACTACCCGTGACCCGTTGGGTCAGTATGTTATATTAGCTATGGAATTAATGTATGAGCGTGACACTTGTGACGTAAAGAAAATAGTTTTTTGTGACATAAAAGAAACATTTCTATGGTAGTATATTAAAATGAAAAAAGAATATAGATAGATTTCTATGAGGCGTTCTGTTTATAATTGTTTATTTTTGAAAGAAAAACTTACAACCATTGAATTATAAGTGGTTTGCTATACTTATAGGTAAATGTGCACTGAACAGATGCCATAATACTTAAGGTTAAATTCAAATTTTAAAACATCTTTTAATTTAAACGCGAAAAAAAACCCAACTAGGACGCTGAAAACGTACACAGTAAAATAATACGCTTTATTGTCGCGTTGATATTTATTTGTAACGCAAATAAAAAAACATATTTTCAGGGTTATTTATTTATGTTGGTAGTGCAGAAGAAAATGTATGAATGTTTTTAAGAAAGGTGTATCAAAAATGGAGAATAAATTTTAAAAAAAATGAAGGCGGTGGGTAAATCCCCGTTGTAAAATGCTCTTATGGTTGTCAACGGGTTAACGTAGATTTATTTGTAAGAAATTTGCGTTAAAATAACTTAAACGTAATACGGAAAAGAACGATGTAAAAAAATGAAAGAAGTATTAACAATTGTTTATTTGGATAATTTAAACGCGAAAAAAAAAACAATTAGTACGCGGAAAACGTACACAGTAAAACAATACGTTTTATTGTCGCGTTGATTATTTGTTTATGTACGCATACGCAACCAGAAGTAGTAAACCGGATGTTGGGTTACAACACCCGTTACAAGGTCATTTGAGTTCACACACACACATATATATATATATATATATATATATATATATATATATATATATACGCACACATACACACACAAGATTCAAGGCAAGCAAGGATTCTCGGACAGTCCACAGAGTTTTATAATTATACATATAGAAAGAGAAAAAAATTCGCTTGACTATCATCTTTTGATTAATGCAGATTTCGTCTTTATTATTATACTAGCAGGACCAATTAACCGGCGTTGTCCGGTAATAGCATGAACCCACCCCCATCCGCATAAAAATTAAAATATTTAATATATATACATATATATATAAAATTATTTAATATTTATATAAAAAAAATGCGTTGTTTTTAGCAAATGTATTCATTTAGATATGTAATTCTTATTTTCAATTAATTAGCAACGCTTCAAGTGCAGGTTACAATTTTTACAATAATATATATATATATATATATATATATATATATATATATATATATATATATATATATATATATATATATATATCTTATTAATTAAGCCTCGCCCCAACAGTCGAGTTTTACATTTCTTCCGTGTCTTTTTTTACGCACATTTTATCTTTCCTTTAATAATATTATTGGAATTCGTTCCCCTTTCCTTGTACCTATTTGTGAATTATTCCACTGATTTCTGCCTTTTGGATTACTTTAGATCATCTTCCAATTACGCGATTGCCTTGGAATTTAGTTAACTTTCTTGGATTCTGCATTTTTGGATTTTACCGTCATTGGATACTTTACCGTTCCCCAGACTATCCATTCACATGAAATCACTTTTTTATTTACCCTATTCCCTCTGCTTCATTTTTTTGTTATCAAGTAAGATCTTTGACTTACTTTTAGTTTCATCAAATACTTTTGCAAGCAAAATCGGATCCCGCATTTTACTAAATCCTACCCTCTGATGAGTAGGAAAGTATTTCTTCGAAACTCCGCGGATTATTCACTTATTTAGTGTTTCCTTTTCAAATTAAATATGTTTTTAACTCTTTTTCAAAGTGTTTTAACATGTTTTATTAACTACTTATCCAGAAACCAATACGTTACACAACCACATCCCTATCCCGCCGCTTAACCATGCATAATATAGACTATAGTGCAATCTTCCAACATTTACAAATAAAGCATAACTGCCCTCCGAAGTCAGAGAAATCCTAGACAAAAACACAAAGATGATACATCCCGAAACAACTGTAAAAAATACTGAAAATACTAGAAAAAGTCTCAAATCCACGCCTAAAATCAACGCTGTCACTTTTCACACAAGCACAAACGTTCTAAAATGCTTATCATGATCCGCACTCACCTTCTCCCACCACGCGATCCATTTACTGATCCCAGCACCGAATTCGCCTGTCTGCCTTTATAACGGAACATAGCTGTTTGCCGACAGCATGCTGTCGCTACAAAAACATTTCCAATGTTCGCATCATTCCAACTAGTATACCACACATTGCGCGACGATGCCGGAGACAACGAAAACGTTTGCAAAAGGAATATATATGAAATTTTTATCAACAATTTTGATTCCCACACAAAATAGACTATAAGAAGAGTGGGGAAAAAACGTATAATAAAACAGTTTTCTGCCCTCTTCATTTACGTTCGTTTAAATGAAAAAATGCTGCCTAAATACACACAATTCAAACACACACACATACATACATATACATACATGCATATATATATGCATATATATATATATATATATATATATATATATATATATATATATATATATAAGTTTGTGTGTATGTTTGTGCGTCGATATCAAATTGTGTGTGAGTTCGTTACCTATGGACTCCAAAACGGCTGGGCCGATTTTTATATAATTTAATACGATTCGACTTCATATGCCTTGCAGTGTTCTTAGATAGGTTTTGTATCAGGATGTTTTCGATAAATAATCCGATGAAAGCATGACCATGCGAGTTTAACCAAACTTAACATCTTATACAGCCTTACATCACAAGTGCATTTGAGAAGTTTTACTACTGCACAAGCCGAAAGGCCCGACATAAAAAAATAAACATTAGGTTCTTTGATATGACAAGCGCGCGTTCGAAGTGAATGTTTTTCTTTAAGGCAAAATTTCACCATGATACTTGACTTTTTCTTTTGAAATTTAAATTCACGCCATTATCACCGCACAACCAGTAAGGCCTGGGATATAAAAGTAACAGTTTTTTGATATGGCATCAGCGCGTTCGAAATGAATGTTTCTGTTTAGAGCACAATTGAAACATGATACTTGACTTTTACATTTTAAACTTTAATTCAAGTCATTATATGTAACTTTTTTTAATCAATAGTAGGTTCTCTACAGTTCAATGTAGACTACAATATATTGTTAACTAAGTCATTGCGGAGAGGCAGGTGAAGCTCCCTCCCAGTATACTCACTATAACTAGAATAGGCAATCAATCGATTTCATTGAAAAAATAAGGAATTTCTATGGCAATAAAAATATGGGAGTGTGAACCATTCAATCCCGGATAACATCGGATCTCCTTTCTATTATATATATATATATATATATATATATATATATATATATATATATATATATATATATATATATAGGTAATCTTCTTTGAATGTATATATCTCTAGGTGTATAGAATACATATAAATACATAAATCATAGCCTCACCATTCCCTATGGGGATGAAGAAATGCGAACGTCTCTATGTGGCTTAATTGGCATATATATATATATATATATATATATATATATATATATATATATATATATATATATATATATATATATATATATATATATATGATAAATAAATAGTCTTTATGTGGCTTAATTGCCATATATATATATATATATATATGACAAATGAATAGGCAGACTTATTTTAAATGATCTTCACTTTTCAACAAAAACAATTTTTTTTGTTTGTCGCGATGAATTGCAAGACGAAATTGCTAAACCTGGTGCAAAAAGATGACAAAAGTTATTTATTCCTGAGTTTGCTTCCATTCAAACTATTGTCTATTTTTGACATACAAAAAAACCAGCAGATGCATGCACCACAAAGCCTGTCGTCCATATAAGTGTTATATACTGCATTTATCCCTCCCCTTGTTCTTATCTTGGGGAAGCCTTATTCATTTCGAGTTTTTCTGTAAAACATGACATGCGTTTCAAAATGTGTTTCCCTTGGGCGGAACTTATTGGATTCCCACCTGTTAATCTGTAAAATGTTTTTAATCTTAGGACATTCTGTTTTTTTTTTTTTTTTAAGATGCGTCCTTGCATTCCTGTTCGAGGCTTTGTCTGTCCGTATATGACACTTTGTGATTTAAATTGCATTTTCATCGGTTGACTTTCAGAATAATAGGTGTATGTCTAGAATGCCACTCTCATTCCCATTTTATAATGCGTTAATCACTCTGGAGGTAGGAAAAAATCTATGTATGTTTTTTTTTATTTAGTTTTTATTTATTTTTAATTATATAAAGATAAACAGGATATTCGATGGACGTCATTCTGGATTAAAATTATCTATCCATTCGCTTCATAATCGTATTTTTAATCTTAGAAAACGTTTTTAATCTTTGGATATTTTGGTCTTTAAGACGCGTCATTACATTTTTGTTAAAGGCTTTGTCCGTCTGTGGCGCTCCAAATTGCATTTTCATTGGTTGATTTGCAAAGTAATGGACGTATATTAAGAATACCCGTTTCGTTTTTTTTTTTCCTTTTTTTTTTCAATTCAAACGCTCTAGAAGTAGAAAAATATGTATTGCTGTTTTTATTGCTGTAAAACAAATAAACAGAATGTTCTTTGGGCGTCATTTGAATTAAAATGTCCCATTCACTTGTTTTATAGTCTTATTGTAAGCGAGTCCATATTACCATAAATGTAAAACGACAGAATAACGAAGAAGCGAAAAACTATGACACGAACATGTTTTTAACTCAATAAACCTATTACGATAATAATAGTAGACCTTAGGGTATTCGAGATCTTTCAAGAAGATTAAGATAATAAAATAGTTATGATAACATTAAGTCATTTAATTTTTTTAATCGTCTTCAGGTATTAAGTCTTATTGCAGACATCGATTATCATGGCTCTCCAGTCTCCCATGCATTCATTCTTTTTGATGGAATCTAAAATCATGGTTTTAGTGATCCTGCTGAGACTCTCAGTGAACTTGGTTGACTTTCTCTGCTCTTTTTCCGGTGATTTTTTTCTAACATCAAGATTTTTTCCAAGCCGCCTGACTATATTAAATACATTTAACTATCTGCCGTAAACGGTATTGAGTACTAATCTGTTGTGCTCTGCTTTACGCATGACTTCTTCATTTGTCTTCCTTTCAGGCCATGAGAGTCGTAGAATTCTCCTTTAAAACCATATCTGCGTTTATCTAATTTTTAGCCATGAGATTCAAGAATTTTCCTTAAAAACAATATATGCGTTTGTTTTCCTTTCTATCCATGAGATTCGAAAAAATTCTCCTTAAAAACCAGATCTGCGTTTGACTTCCTTTCTATACATAAGATTCGTAAGATTCTCCTTACAAACCATGTCTGCGTTTATCTTCCTTTCGATCCATAAGATTCGTAGAATGCTCCTTAAAAACCATATCTGCGTTTGTCTTTATGTCCACGAGATTAGTAAAATTCTCCTTAAAAATCACATCTTTTTTGTCTTTCTTTCTGTCTATAAGATTCATAGAATTTTCCTTAAAAACCATATCTGCATTTGACATCCTTCTGTCCATCTGATTCGTAGAATTCTCCTAAAAAATCATATATGCTTCCAAACAACTTTCAGCATTTTCGTCCATTAAATTAGTCATTTTACAAAATATATTTCTGAATTTTTAGATGAGAATTAATAATTTGGATTATCTGGGTTATACTATTCTTATCTGGAATTCTTACAGCGTTTCGGCTGATATAACCTCCGACCAACTTTGGATTTTTTTTCGGTTGAACTCAGGAATATGGCTGGCATTTCAAACTAAACCCTTTATTTAATTCACGAGGGTAGTATGCTTTCGTTTGTCAACCGTGATCAGAAAGCAGTCTTAAGCAATTCACAATTGTATTCGCAGAATCGTCTGCACTGAGGATTGAACCATCAACTTCCAGATTAGTGTCAGTAAGAACAGAATTTTTCCTAGTAAAAAACCCTTTCTGAGTACATACAGCACCTGGAATTCCTAAATGACCATCCATTTTAGTATTGATCAGGTTCAACGTTCCTTAACTTCGGCGATCTAACGAGAATCGGTGTCAAAGTGATTATACATGTATATATATATATATATATATATATATATATATATATATATATATATATATATATATATATATATATATAAGGTAAGGGAGACATTTTTATAACATGAATAGGCTAGCGAAATTAGTTAAGAGTAGGAAACTAGATCTAATATCTGTAACATTTTTTGTTCTTGAGATTAAGGGAGATGGTATTTGATCAACACTGCTGGGGAGCCATGATTTAATATACTGTTTTGTTATTTAATCCCCGAAACAGTGTTTTATGGTAAATAACTGATGATCTTTTAAATTAACATTAGGACTATAGTGAATTCGATAGAGCAAGTTGATGCGTTGATTGCAGGTGATTAAATGACTTATGTCATTTAAAACAATAGTTTTCTAACAAATGATAAAAACATAAAAACTGAATAAGTTTTTAATATAGTTTTAAAGGTTAACAAACTTCCAAGACTATATATATATATATATATATATATATATATATATATGATTGCCATCTCTACAGATGATTGACATCTCAGGTTTAATGTTCTGTATCAAGTAGCCCTTCACGTGTCCTCAGGTGACTTTGAAAGCCGGCAGCTGATTTACAAGAACAATGACAGACATAACACATAAAAGTCAAACTCTTAACAGGGTTTATTGGGCTGGAAACTGGACAACTGTATTTGTGCAAAACCATATGCCTTTTCGATCCAGACACAGATCTGCATACATATACACACTGTTTTATAAGATCGCTGCGAAACACTGGATGATGATGGTCTGTCTATGTGAGATATTATATGGTTCATATACCCTGACTTTGAAAGAACTATACAGGTTTCACAGATCCAATTTGCAAAGTAATATGCCAAATTCTCTCTCTCTCTCTCTCTCTCTCTCTCTATATATATATATATATATATATATATATATATATATATATATATATATATATGAACAAATGATTAATAAAACATGTTAAAAGACATCTTGAAAAAGAGTTAAAAACATATTTAATTTTAAAAAGGAAGCACAAGATAAGTGGATAGTCCTTAATCCGTGGAGTTTCGAAGAAATACTCTCCTTCTCATCAGAGGGCAGGAATTAGCAAAATGCGAGATCGGATTTTGCAAGTAAAAGTATTAAATGAAACTACAAGTAAGTCACAGATCTTACTTGGTTAAAAAAAGGGTGAGGTAAGGGGAATAGGAGGTAAAACAAAAATGATAAAAAGATTTCACATGAATGGATAGTTTTTATGTATATATATATATATATGTGTGTGTGTGTGTGTGTGTGTGTGTTTAAAAAAAATTAAAACCCAAAGCAGAATTGTAAAAAAAATGCCTCTCCTATTCTCAAACCACTAGAACGAACCAACAACGTCATCTATAAGTTCAAATACTCAGTAGTTACATTGGTTATGACGGTTACAAAACGACCACGTTATCCCGTCGCCTTACCATGTATAATGTAGAATTTAGTGCTATATTATAACATTTACAGAAAAAAACATAACTGCACCACCCCGAAGAGAAATTTTAGTCAGCAACACACAAATAATACACCATGAAACCAATGTTAAAAGATTTTAAATTTTGGAAGGGGTATATATAAGAACTCAGAAACCTGTCCTAAATATCACATCGTAGCAAGATATGACTGTATTTACATAAAGAATAAAAAAAAAATATATAATTTGCTCTCTTTTATTGAGCACTATCAACAACGCTTGTTAAAATTCAATTATTCTTATTTTTGGATGTCTTTCTACCTGGAATATATATATATATATATATATATATATATATATATATATATATATATATATATATATATATATATATATATATAGTTACGTGTCTATATGAATATATATATAGATATACATATATATATGCACGCATGTATATACATGTGTATATACATGTGTATATACTCACATATGTACATGCATATACAGATACGTATATATGTACATGTATATATATGTGTGTGTTTGTGTGTTTATATTTATTTCATTTCATACCTTTTGCATAAAGTAGTGATTAAAATGAATGTAATCCTCTTTGTCTAAAAAGATAAAAACTTGGAAAGCTTTTTGAATCCTAAAATAATTGACGCAAGCTTGTTACTAGAGAATATTTTACTTTTATTCATTGATTTTTTTTTTGAACGAAGTCTCAATCAAAGGACAAAACTGCAATTAAATTGTTCATTTGATTTGATTTGATAAAACTGTCTCAGAAAAAAAAAATCTGTAAAATGTATTAAAAATATTATCCCCCCCCCAAAAAAAATTGAATCCCAAATCTTTTTTTCGATCATAAACCCAAATTATTAAACCATAATTTCCCATTAGTTGATAAAATGTGTAAATTCTTAAAAAATTAAATTCGAAACAGAAAAAAATATAATAATAATAATAACGTATTGTTTTTTTTTTTTACATAGGCACCACCACTTATCAAGGTCCAGAGACCACTCGAGGATAAGGATTAAAAGTGTACAGTAGTCAATTGGAAAATATAGTAATCGTTAGTAATGGAAATTCGGTAAATTTGTTAACTTAACAGGGATGACTCATCAAGAACTTGTGTTGCCTTATTAGCTTCCATAAATAGGGGTGCATATTAAAAGATGACGGGGACATATATAACAATAATGAGGGCGACATTTATACAGTTCTGGGAGTCTTGGGGGGTTTCATATATAACAGCTCTTATAACGCCGATATTAGAATGATAATGATGTTTATATCTATTACATTATGACGACTGTGACAATTATTGGAGGTTTCATATTAAATACGGACTGAGTGATGTATGATGCAGTTCTTAACACAGAGGAGGGGAGATACATAATCTTCGAAGGGTTACAAAATGTTCATTATAATTGATGGTTAAACACAATTACCTTTCGTTCGTGATGAAGTATGACACAAGACAACAGTTACAACATAATGATGACTTCTTTATTCATCTGATCGGTCGGTCGATGACGTTAGGAATTCCGCTTGTATCTACATGGTTAATCTTCTACCCTTCGCCTCTAAGGGACTATGTCAACTCTTGGCTGATCAACTGACACTTACTGATTGACTCTCTCTTGCAGACTGACTAAAATCCGAACCCATAGAATCCTATATGGTGAAATGTCCTTTGTCTATGATGTCAGAAATGTGTTTTCAAACGTGACTAATTTCACGTGGCTTTTCGTATGTTTGTTCGAACACACTTCTGGCAAACAAAAGAATCCTCACCTATTTTTTAACAATATATTTTTAATTTGCATTGTCCATTCTTTTAACTGACATTTTAATATTCGGATTTCTAAAAAAATCGGACAATCGACTTAATTTCTAACATTCTATTTTTTAACCTTGCCTACAGGGTTCGATTCTAGGCTTATTCTAATCTCATTTTCACTTATCTAATATTCTTCTTATTTACATGGAAAGGGGGCAGCCCTTTTCCATGTAACATTTGTTTACGTTGGACTTGAAGACTTGTAGTCAGCTGGAAAGCAGGAAAACGGAAGACAGTTTCACAGGCATGCAATTCTAAGAAAGAAGCTTTGTCCATGAAACCTACGTTTTGGTTTAGGCACAGATAAAGAGTGGGGGGAATTATTAATAGTGTTTTCAGCTAGACGAGTGTTTCTTGTGTAAAGTAGGCAAGGGGGAACCATAGAATGAAGCTCAGTCGAGCACTTTCCATGGAAATAATGATAAAGTAAAGACAAACTCGCAACATCTCTTCTGTGAGATAGAAGTTGCAGGGAAGAGAAAGGGACATCTCCTACGAAGCTATGAAGTCTACTTTGAACTCTATCAAGGCAGGATAAGGCCTTTCTAGCAGCTCCTGTCCAGATGTGGCAGTAGTACTCCATCCTTGGCGTACCTGGCTCTTATATAGATAGAGAATAGCATCAGCAGTGAGATATCTACTGGATCGATAAAAGGATCCCACCATTTCTCCAGCGGCCTTGACAACAGATTTGATGTATGTGTTCTATTTCAGATCAGGAGTAAAGGTCAAGACCAAAAGCTGGTCAAAACATGAGGCCTCCCCAAGACAAGAGCTATTCATTTCAATTGATGCCAGATGGAGATCAGAGCGTTGATGATGTAAAGATAAAAGCTTGGTTTTAGATGCATTAAAAGTAACCAGCCACTCCTTTCCCCATTGGACCACATGCTCAAGATCAGAGGAGAGAGAATCGGAGATAACTTGGTCGTTTATGGTCTTAGATGTGCTACCATAGATTGTAGTGTCGTCAGCATAAATGTCTACGAATGACGTAAGGATGTAATTTGGAAGATCATTAATGTAAATCAGGAAGAGCGGTGGACCTAGGATGGACCTCTGAGGAACTCCAGCATTAATACTGTGAGCTTCTGATTTTTGCCCATCAACTACCACTCTTATGAACCTATCAGAGAGAAATGATTTAATAATTGAGAAGACATTTCCAATTATACCATAGCTGGAGATCTTGTGGAAGTAAACCTTTATGCCATACCCTATTAAAGGCCTTTGATATGTCTAGAGCAATTGCCATAGAAAGGTTGCCTCCATCGAGAGATTTACAAATCCTATGCGATATAACTGTAAGCACATCTGCTGTAGATCTAGCAGAACAGAAAACGATATTGTGTGTTACGAAGAAGGTTATTTTTGCTGAGATGGTTGATTACTTCTCTATTTAACACAGATTCCAGCAACTTACTCATGACACACAGGAGACTCATTGGCCTGAATTCTTAAATACAGAGCATACTGATGAGATTTTCCAAAGTGATAGGAAGCTATTCTCCTTAAGACAACGTTTAAATAGTTTTGTAAGTATGGGCGCTAGTTCTAGTTGGAGTGTTTTGAGTACTATAATTCGAATACTGTCAGAGCCGGCTGCTTTACTGGAATCAAGATTTTTGATTAGCTTGGCAACAGATATTTGTATATCACATAGCGTGTGTTCTGATACAGGAGGAAATATTGGGTGTTGGCGGCCTTGGTCCCAAAGGGTAGAATTAGCTGCAAAGTTCTTAGCAAAGAGTTTGGCTTTGTCTGATGCTGACGAGATGACCTCAGGTCCATTGATGATAGTTAGGATAGAGCACATGCTTCCATTCACGATTCTGTTTATTATTTGCCAAAACTGGTGGGAACCAAGCCACTGCTCAGCTACTTTAACTTGACGGACTGAGCATACAACTCTCTTGTGTTTTTTATTATTTTTTTACAATGGTTGCTGGCAGTCCTGAAAGCGGCTATAGTCTCAATACATCTATTATGTTGGAAGCAATGGAAAAAGTGATTTCTGTGTGCAATGGCAGCAACATATTCTGGAAAGAATCACGGCTGGCTGTTAGGTTTTTGCTGGAATTTTTCAAGGGTATGAAACTATTTACGCCTACAATTAACCATTCTGTCAGGTCTGATACTATAGAGGACACGTCCTTTTTAAACATTGAATGCAGCGGTAGATCTGATATAAATGTACAGAAGCTATCCCAGTCAACCATAGAGTACCGATATACTGTACAATGGCGATGACTTATTACATTTCATTTTTATCTTAATTGATACAACAGAGTGGTTGGAAGATCTAAGTGGAGACAGAATGGAAACTGAACATAGTTCAAGGCACATTGTGAGAAAAAGGTCTAGGAGACTCGCATACTGGCCATCAGTTTTGGGCACACAGGTGGATTCATGAAAAATCTGACTGAGGTCATAATAATGGAGAAATTGTGACAGAACCTCAGTCTTGTTTGAGTGGGTTAATGATTCTACATTGCGAACATTGAAGTCTCCATATATGTGAATATTAGCTGAAGGATAAGCAGATAGGAGGTGGTCAATTTTCTCAAATATGCTTTTAAAGATAGTAACTCCACTCTTGTGCGAGCAGTAGAGAGTAAATATAAACGCAGTAATCTGAGCAAGTGCAACCCGGAAACACATATAGAGTAAGTTAGGATCTTCCCTGGAGATGTCCCTCCCACATGGAAAGCCATCTTTAACCTAGGCACATATTCCATGCCCATGGCGATCTTGGGGTCAGATTTGGAAGTTAAGTTAGAGGATCCTTTAATTACAAACTCATCTAGGGGAATAGTCCGTCCAATGCCAGTTTCGCTTAGGAATAATAGGTATGGTTTAGTCTCCTGTAATTGTGTTTCAACCTCTGGAAGGTTAGAACATAGACCCCTGATGTTGGAGAAGGAGGCATAGTAGTGGGAGTTTACGTTGGAAGTAGGTTTAATCGTGTATTTTTTCTTGTCATGATGGAGTTTTGGGATTTGTGGACTAGGTCGACAGACTTACATAGAGCAGGACAGAGAGAGAACCTAAAAGAGAAAAAAATGAAGGTAAAGGGCAATAATTACCAACTAATATGGCATCGAGAGGTCTCACCAGAAGCTACTGCATGGTCCAGAATTCATTAACAAATGGCAATACAGCAGCCCCAGTACTTTGCACCTGCTGATAAGACAGCCTCTGTAGTGGTTAATCCAAGGTTCGGGTCCCTGACTATCAGGGGGATAACGTCAGCCCAGATAAAATGTTTACCTCCAGCAGCTTTATTAGTGACATGGCGACAAACATAGACATAGAAACAGAAAATTTCCGACATCTCTAGCGACTGTGCGCGCACTTTGGTTGTCTAAAATAATTGATAATTAGTGGGACCCATGGAACTTCAACAGAATGAGAAATATATTTAAACAACAAATATGTATCGATAAAGCTGATATTTTTATTAGTTTTTTTTTTAGAGGTTGGGGATAGAAAACCGATAACGCACTGCAAACATGAGTTCATTAACATTTCTATAAAAATAGTGTCCACCCTATTTTAAACATAGAAATATGATAAATTAATAAATTCTCAGAAAGTAATATTGTGCTACAACGCTCAATACAAATAATAAACTCACATTGTAAAAGACAATCTTTAATTTGCTCCTTCAGTCCAGCATCTCTTGACAGAAAATGCCCCTTCCCCCCCCTCTTTCTTTCGAATGTTTCTGTTCGTTATGTAACGTTTTACTGACTTCTTTCTTCCAAATTCCTATGATTTCCTTTCTTATACAATCAAAACAATTATCATATATTAATGTCATTAGAGTGAAATTCGAAAATTAGACTACATCAAAGAGAGGTAACTCTCATATGCTTGTCCATGGTTGCCAGAATAGATTTTTTTAATGCAGTTTGCCCTGCAAAAATTGTATATGATCTCTTTCAAAGCATAGTTTACGAATTAACTAAGGAAAAAACAAGCAGAATCTTATATATAAATACGTTTTATCATATCTTTCTGATACAACTTGTTTTAAAAGATTTATCATATCTTTTAATACAATTCATACTATTGTGCTAAGTATTATTTTAAACTATATGTGCTGGTGAAGTTGTGGTTGTTGTTATGGTTATTCATTCATTTCGAATGAATCAGATGATTATTGTTGGCGTTCGTTTCCCTGATATCTTTCTAGTTAGAATTCATTCTAGAAATACGTCAGGTACTTACAAGAGTGAACGCATGCCAACATTTTTAAGTGAAACTGTTTTCATGGTACAAATTGGATTCGAACTTGACGCACTCAGGTTGTCAGTTTGTGTCATTAGCCACTTAGCCACCGTCACATCTAGTGATGTTTTGGAGAGTTTGGATTTCTTATTTCTCGTGTTAAAGATTGATAAGATCAGATATGTAGATTTTCAACAACACCTTATCATAAGTAATGACCTGATGCTACCAGATCAGGTTGTCTGAAGATACTGGCTTCCTAAGAGGAAATGCACCTAATATTCATGTTTTTTGTTTTTCTACTTCCTTTTGCAAAATTGAATTATATTCTGCAAAAAAAAAACAACAAAAAAAACAACACTCACCTTTTTCTTCTTTTTCTTCTTTTCCTTCTTCCCATTTTCCCTCTCTCTTTCTATCTCCCTCACTTCCTGAGGTGTTTCCTAACTTAAATTGTACCAAACATTAATGCTGTAACCCTTTTCCCACTCCAATTGCAAAACTCATTCATGTTCTGCAAGGCAGGGAACAAAAACGATAAAATCCAATATAAAACAACCAAACCAAACCAAACCAAACCAAAACCTACAAACTAGCGATTGAAAGTTCAACGAACTTGAAGAATAAAAAAACTTCTACAAAATAACTGAATGCAACATGAATACCATTTTCAAAATAACTGGATTCAGCATTAAATAACCCGAAAAGAGTTGATATGCTGTAAAACAAAACAACCAAACCAAACTCTACAAATAAATATTTGAAGATATAAAGAACTTGCAGCATAAAAATATTTTCAAAATAGCTGTATTCAGCATTAAATAACCCAAAAAGGGTTGATATGTCGTAAAACAACCAACCAACCATATGTAATGAATAGTAGGTTTCATCATTGTATGAGTATCTTGTGTAGGAGACGGGGAGTCTCGTCGTGGGCGACGAAGCGTTTCACTGAAGAACCACGGCAACACACAGCGAACCAACAAACAATGACAGCCACGGCGCGAAGGTAACTAACAAAGCTCAGCTGACTGCACGAATAGAAACGGAACCCAACGGTCACTGTACTGATCGCCACAAACGTCAGAACCCGACTGCCTCGCACCTCCAATGGACCGATTTTTATTCCTCAAGATGGCCTAGCTAATTTGCATCCCCGCGAGATCTCGCGCGATCCTGCGAGATTCCATCTCTAATAAAAGCAGGCAGGCGCCATCTTGAAACTCTTTCGTCCGCTGCCCCGACCACAGGATCAGCCACCACCCCACACGCCAGGCACACACGGACCCTCTTGCGCCGAGGGCTACGGTTAGTCTCACAATCATATCTTATAATAAAATTTGCCACATAAAACTTTGGATACAATTTTTACTATTGTCCTGTATATTATTTTAAAAGCTAGAGATTTTGGAGAGTTTGGATTCACCTCTTTTGTTGGCAATACTCTCAGGTCCATTCTGACTCAAAATGTTTGTACGTTTTAAGGTCCTCTAGTGAGAATGAGATACAGTTTGCACAAATGTCAAAAGGTGAATGGTTTAAATAGCAACCCTCTTTCTTTCTCATGTTTGTTTCGACATGCTCTCCTTTTCACTTCCAAAAAACAAGTCAGTTTTCACAGGAACACGTTAACTCAATATTTTCAACCACTGTAAATCATTTTAAACACAAAAACCAACAAGGCTAATTAACCAAACTGTAAAAAACAATGACATGGTCAACAAAATCAGTTTTCTCCAGAGGTCTTCAGATGGCACACACTAGAAGGATAATGCTTACAATCTCCTTCCATACCTTTGGTTGGAGAGGTGAAAAAAAGGAACACTTTGAGTGGCTGAAATGTAATGACACGGTTAAAGTGTAACGGCTTCATTATATCAAAAAAAGATCATTCATATGCAAAACATTGATGGGACATTCCAAAAGTAATGATTCCTATTCTTCATTCTGCCTGAATAAATCAGAGTGGATTGCAGATTGCATTGTTATGACGACTGAACTTATGCATTCATGGTCTAAAAGTTTCATCTCTCTGTTGCAGATATTGACAGCATGAAACTCTAAGAAAGCAATTCCTATCATATACCTGGATCAGAAGCATCATTAAATTCCTGGCAAAATTGCATTTAGAATGGTAGTGACTATGTAGAAAAATAAATTCTGGAGCACAAAAGGTCGCTCGTTTTAATGGTACCATTTCCATCTTCATAGCTCTTCAAGTTTTTGAGTTTAAAAAATAGGAGATTTTATTTAATTTTGGAACGACACTCGTATGAGAAAGCATGCTCTGGACGTATATGCACAACCATCATTCATCGCTAGCAAAAGTGATTTGAGAATGGTGATAACTATGTAGAAAATAAATTCTGGAGCACAAAAAGTCGCTCGTTTTAATGGTACCACTCCCATCTTTGTAGCACTTCAATTTTTTGAGTTGAAAAAATTAGAGGCTTTACTTTTGGAACTACCTTTGTACATGCAGTTTTGGCATAAAATAATCTAACAAAGATTGACATGTAAAAACCAAACACCATTAATAAATATTTGAAGATATCAAAAAGTTGAAGCATGAACACTTTTACTAAAATGACTATATTCAGCATTACATAACCCTAAAAAGGTTGATATGTCGTAGCACAAAACAACCAAACCAAACCAAACCCCATGATATTAAGAACTTGAAGCATAACACTTTTTAATTAAACGACTGAATTCACCTTTAAATAATTCTGAAACATGAAAATCTATAATATAAATCTCACCTGTCTGTTTAAATGTATGTATGTGTGTATGTATGTATGTGTGTATGTATGTATATGTCAGGTCATGTCATATGCGACTGGCACCATGTAACCCAGTACTACCTGCCTCATGGTCGGGTCACCGGCGACTAAACTGGTTCCTCCACCAGACTTGTTTGGTGAGGAGGGTGGCTAGTCTCCCTGAAGGATTAAAGACAAGACCTTCCAAAGGGCGAATGAACCCTTTTTTGGGGTCAATGGCCAACTAGCACCGTGTGTGTTTTGCGTGTATGTATGTGTGTGTTGGGGTGGAGAAGGCTCCCATAAGCCGTGGTGAAGGCAACCTTTCTAGGAGAAGCAAATAAAAAACCATAAAGCGGGAGACCAGTGCCCGCATTAAGCTGGTCTGCAGTGTTTAACTTGTTGCTGGCTATCTTGATCTTGCTTTTTGCTGGATTTCAACATTTTGAACCGAGAGAGAGACTTAGCTGTCGTACAAAGCTAAGACTCTGTAACATCATCTGTGTATAGATACTCCCTCAGGCATTTGTCTATAAAAATGGTCCTGTGACGATGGAAAAGTTGTGACCTTTAGAGGCTTGAAATGCTGGAAGCATGTAATAATTGATTTCATTGACCGTCTTCAGTGTCATGCCTGTGAATTCACCGGTAGGACAAAAAAAAAAGACAAAAGAAGTCATTTTTGGGCTCATGTTTGAGGGAGTGGTACTCGTCTGACAAGACGTTGCAATCATCATGCATGTGTGTATGTATGTCTGCCTAAAACTTTCGACAGAAGTGACGGATTTTCACAAGGTTGGTATCGTTTTGAAGCTCGACCCTTCTGACGCCAACTATCAAAAAATTGGCTGAAAACATTAATTCCTTCACCCTTAACTGGGCACTTTTCTACAAGGAGGGGTCGCTTTTTTCACTGATATTTACCAAAGCTATCCCTTCTTTTCGATTGTCTAGCCTTAGGTTAAAACTTCGTCACTTCCGGTTTGGTGATGGACGCAATGGCAAAAACGTCACGTTTTTTTTTTCACATTCTTTTCCTCCTTCACGGTACGGGTTCAAGTCTACCTGTCTACTACTACTTTTTTCTTTCTTTTTTTTGCTCAATACACACCTCCAAACACCCGGGCAACCCCGGGCACCACGGCTAGTATACCATAAAAAAAAAACAACCAACATGGCATAATATCTTATGATGCGACTTGCAGGTGATAGTAGCTAAGTGTTCAACGATACGCACTGCATACCTAAGTGTGTCGGTTTCAAATCCAGTGCATTCCACAGAAACACTTTCATTAAAACCCACATTTGACCTTGTGTCTAACCTTCTGTAATGGAGGTAGATAATGATGTTATAACATGATACGCCTTGTCATATCAGAGTCTTTGAATCGATCTTCGTCTGCAAAACTGCAAATCAATTTCAGACCGAATAGAAGATTTACTCCGATTCCAACTTCTATCATTATTCCAATCTGCATAAACAGTATAGACGCCTGATTCGATTTCCTGAGCCAGCGTTTTATGAAAGACTTTGAAAAAATTATAATAAACGTTCAGTTATGGTTGATTCAAAAGCAAGATATTAATATTCGACCCAAAATCTCCTGATTATGAAAGAAATTCAACATATATACATTCCATATATTATGAATAACTAATCAAATTCTATGAATAAATAGTGGACGCATATATACTTTTATCAAAATAACTGGATTCGACATTAAATGATATAGAAAAGGGTTAATATGCCGTAAAAAAAAATCGTCTCCAAATATAAAACTTTTCATTATTCTTCTGATATTCAGAACCGGCATTACCTGCCCTTGACTTAAGGGATAGTGCACACTATTTTTCAAGGTCAAAGTCAAAGGTTAAGATCATATTTTTTTTTTTTTTTTTTTTTACATAGGCATCACCACATTATCAAGGCCAAGAGGCCACTCAAGGATAAGGGTTAAAGAGTGTAGAGTAGAAATTACACAATATAGTAATCATTAGTAATGAAAATTTGGTAAATTTGATAACTTATATGGAACGGCTCATCAAGAACTTATTTACGTTAGACTTGAACACAACCATATTGTAGTCAGCCGGAAAGCAGGAAAACGGAAGACAATTCCACAGGCGTGCAGTTCTAAGAAAGAAGCTTTGTTCATGGAATCTACGTTTAGGTTTAGGCACAGATAAAGAGTGGGGGGAATTATTGATAGTGTTTACAGCTAGACGAGTGTTTCTTGTGAAAGTTTGGCGAGGGGGGACCATAGATTGAAGCTCAGTCGAACACTTTCCATGAAAATAACGATACATCAGAGACAAACTCGCCACATCTCTTCTGTGAGATAGAGGTTGCAAGGAGGAGAAAAGGACATCTCCTACGAGGCTACAAAGTCTATTTTGAACTCTATCAAGGCAGGACAAGTCCTTTCTAGCAGCTCCTGCCCAGATGTGGCAACAGTATTCCATCCTTGGACGTACCTGGCTCTTATATAGATAGAGAATAGCATCAGCAGTGAGATATTTACCGGATCGATAGAAAGATCCCACCATTTTTCCAGCGGCCTTGGCAACAGATTTGATGTACGTGTTCCATTTAAGATCAGGAGTAATGGTCAAGCCCAGAAGCTTGTCAAAACTTGAGGCCTCCTGAAAACGAGAGCCATTCATTTCAATTGATGCCAGATGTGAATCAGAATGTTGATGATGTAAAGAGAGAAGCTTGGTTTTAGATGCATTAAAAGTAACCAGCCACTCCTTTCCCCATTTTACTACGTGCTCAAGATCAGAGGAGAGAGAATTGGAGAGAACTTGGTCGTTTACTGTCTTAGATGTGGTACCATAAATGGTAGTGTCGTCAGCATAAATGTCTACAAATGATGTAAGGATGTGATTTGGAAGATCATTAATGTAGATCAGGAAAAGAGTTGGGCCCAGGATGGACCCCTGAGGGACACCGGCATTAATACTGTGAGCTTCTGATTTTTGCCCCTCAACTACTACTCTTATGAACCTATCAGAAAGAAATGATTTAATAATTAAGAAGACTTTTCCAGCTATACCATAGCTAGCGATCTTATGAAGTAAACCTTTATGCCATACCCTATCAAAGGCTTTAGATATGTCAAGAGCAATTGCCCTAGAAAGATTGCCACCGTCGAGAGATTTGCTAATCCTATGCGATATAACTGTAAGCACTTCTGCTGTAGATCTAGCAGAACGGAAACCATATTGAGTGTCACTAAGAAGGTTATTTTTGTTGAGATGGTTGATTACTTCTGTATTTAACACAGATTCTAGCAACTTACTCATGACGCACAGGAGACTTATTGGCCTGTACTGAGAGGGGGATGAGCGATCACCTGAATTCTTAAATACAGGGCATACTGATGAAATTTTCCAGGGAGATGGGAAACTATTCTCCTTAAGACAACGTTTAAACATTTTTGTAAGTATGGGCGCTAGTTCAGGTTTAAGTTTTTTGAGTACTATAATTGGAATACCGTCAGGGCCAGTTGCTTTACTGGAATCAAGGTTTTTGATTAGGGCTCTTCATAACCCTTCCACCTAGAGATATTAGCGAATCCCAACTTGCTGTGCACCATCCCTATGAAGAGCTGCACCAAATATGACCTTAACCTTTGACCCTGAGTTTGAAAAATTTAACATTAGGTTTAATACCATACAGCGTCGGGTACATCTGCTAGTAATAATATAAACGTTAAAATGTGTTTGGAATGCAACACAGTTTCTTAGTGGTGATTGCCGTTTTCTTGTTTTATTTTTCTCGTGAAAAAACAGTTGTTAAAAATAATCTTTTGGGATCTGGTTGTTTGTGAAACGAATCCTTTATCGTCACATCCTGTATTGATGTTTACTCTGTTTCACTAAGATGTGTTGTCTAATTCTAAGAGAACTTGTTGAAATCTATGCGACCTTACATTCTTTAAGAATTCTTATATTCTTCTGCCTCCATCCCCACACCAAGGCCAGAAAAGGGTTGCTTTTGTTTTCCTTCCAGATAAGGTGGGAACTAATAGATCATTAGTGTTCTTCTTTTCAGATCTTGTCTGAAATCCAAACATTAGATTCCAAGAAAACAACCGAAATCTTTAATATGTAACACAAAAACGGAAGGAGGAAAAAAGTAATAATAAAATAGGCAAGATAATTAGTCACACGCAATAACCATCTCCAAAGATTCTTATCACCGATCGTCCCCGTTCTCTCCAAGGTATCCTTTTATATAGCTGACCAGCGAGATTTTGTACACAAGCCGCGAGACTTTCTATTACTTTGCGAGACCGCCCTGTTATAAAAGCTGTTGGCGCTGCCATCTTGATTCTTTCCTCCGTCCCTCCGATAGCTCGACTGCACATAACGCACATATGTTTTTTTTTTTTTTTTACATGGTGTCACCACTTATCAAGGCCCGGAAGCCACTCGGGGATAAGGGTTATTGCGTGTACAGTAATCAATGGGATAGTATCGTATTACTCGTTAGTATTGGAGATTTGATAAAGTGTCTTACTTAAGGGGGCGATTCATCAGGAATTTGTTCATGTTGGACTTGAAGACATCCAAGTTGTAGTCAGGTGAGAAACAGGCAAACGGAAGAGATTTGCACAGGCGTGCACTTCTAAGAAAGAAGCTTTGTTCATGGAATCTACATTTTGATTTAGGCACAGATAAAGAGTGGAGAAAATTATTGACGGTGGTTTCAGCTAGACGGGTGTTTATCATGAAAGATTGGCGAGGGGGGACCAGAGAATGGAGATCAGACGTGCGGATGCTTTCATGATAAGCCACCATTTTCTCTACATAATATGTCTTTGAGTTTTCTTCATCATCCGCATTGTTGTACTTTAAATTTGGATGGGAGACTATCAACCTTGGTTTACTTTTAACTTGTAACCCTTGCCGGAGATAACGTTCGAGATCTCGTGAGAGACATGGAGAACATTCTATATCACGTAGGTGACGTCACGGTTGTATGAATGAAGAAAATAAATGTTGTTTCTACCAGAAACAGCGAGTTGGCATTATTTCCTATTCTTTATCTTGGTCTCCTTTGCGACTGAAACTACACACAACGAAATGAATAAAAACAGGCCATAATAAAAAGAGGAAGAGAACGATCACGCGAGAGACAAGATAACGTTCGAGATACAGTGAGAGACGAGATAACGTTGGAAATCTCCTGCAGAACGCGGAGAATGTTCTAGATCATGTGAGCGAGTCACGGCTGCAACAATGTAGAAAATAAATCTCTGAACGTATATACCATACACTGGATAAGTCAAATGAAGCTAGGAATGTAGCTTTTGATGTATCCAATGTCTTTTCAAAGAAAACTTTTTTTTTTTAGAAAATTAATTCGTATTCAGGAGAGGTGTGGTTAGGATTGCGCAACCCCTGCCTCACAATTACTCGCGCAGCTATCCTTACAGGGGTATCCATTGTCTCTTGAGATTGAACGGAGGAATCGATCCATGGATTTAAGAAACGTTATTCTACTGCGGAAATCCAGAGAGTCATCTTTGAACGCATATATCATATACGGAATAGGTCAGATGGAGCTAGGGCTGTAACTTTTGATTTATCCAATGCTTATCAAAGGAAACTTGAGGAAAAAAGCATTTTTTTTTTTTTAGAAAATTAATTCGTACGGTAACACTAGACGACTATTGAGATCCTTCCTAGTGTAACATACCGCGGATGCGTGGATGTAAATGCGTGCCAAGTGACGTCACTGGGGAATAAAAACAGACTATAATAAAAAGAGGAAGAGAACGATCACGAGAGAGACGAGATATAGAGAGAGACGAGATAATGTTAGAAATCTCCTGCAGGACGTTGAGAACGTTCTAGATCATATGGGTGACGTCACGGCTGTAACAATGAAGAAAATAAATGTTGCTACTACAAAGAACAAGCGAGTTGGAGTTATTTCCTATTCTTTGTCTTGGTCTCCTTTGCGACTGAAACTGCACACAACGTTGGTTGGTTCGCGAATAGTGTTACATTAGCTGAAAAGATCTAAGTCATTCTCGATGGTTATATATCCAAAGCATATAAAATTGTTTAGCTTATGTAAAGTTGAAATGCATGTGAAGAAGAAAAAAGCAATTACACTCTAACGTACACTAACAAACTACAATGAAATATCTTATGAGGAAACCAGAAAGGAACTTTTTATCGATGAGTAAGATTGTGGTTATTTTGCGTACTTGGATTTGAAGTAAATGTGATTATATTTTAAAGGGAATCATTTATATTTAAATGTACTTAATAATTATCTCCCTCTCCTAGTGGAAAGATGACTCAAAGGTCGTAAAAGTAAGTTTTGAAGACGACGCCATAGAGAAAGAAAATCTAACTACATTTCTTTGTGAAACGATTCTATTCTGAGTTTTGATAATTTTGCCTCTTTGATTACGTGCGAAACGGACAAAAGTGTATTAAGAATTTCCCACCGCTATATCTTTGGTAATCTCGATATCCAGTGTTCTTATATTAGAGGAATTGTGTATCATAGCGCGGATACACGTATGTAAATGCATGCGAAGTGACGTCACCGATGTGTGAAAAAGGACTATAAAAAAGAGAAAAGGAACGATTAAGAGAGAGAGAGAGAGAGAGAGAGAGAGGGAGAGAAAGTGAGAAAGAGAGACAAGATAATGCTCGAGATCTCGTGAGAGATGTACAGAACGTTCTAGATCACGTGGCTGACGTCACGGTTGTACAAATGAAGAAAATAAATGTTGTTGCTATAAAGCAAAAGCGAGTTGGAGTTATTTCCTATTCTTTGTCTTGATCTCCGTTGCCACTAAAACTGCACACAACGTGTGTTGGTTCACAGACAATGGTACATTGTTTCCTTCCTATTTTTCTTTTTGTTCTAATTTTCCATGTGCGATATTTCTGACAAAGGGACAAGAATTGCTGTTTTTGGGGTCAACTGTTATTTTGAAATACATGGTATAGAATCTCTATAATACTAAGTATCATTCAATTGTAAATCTATCCACCTCATTTACCCTTATCTACAAATGCCTTCTAAATGGCAACTAATTAGAAAAGAAAGAATATTGAATGTGCTTATCATATTTACGACTACATCTCCAGAGACTTGACGTTGACATCTTCAGGTAGGTTATGTGAGCAAGTCAGAAGACGCCGAAGCGATTATCCAATAAGTTGTTAGACGATGACAAATTTATTAAATCCAAATATTATTTTTCTAACGAAAATGACTTTCACCACGTTATGTAAATGAAAATTCCCACTTTCCTCCATGTTAAGAATGGCTTTCTATTTAGTTATTTCTTAACATGAGAAAGGAGGGGGCACTGCATTTTGAATTAATTTTTTGGCGGTCTTCATTTAAGCATCTTCCGGCTGCTAAGGTAATCTGCCAGAAAATGTCTACGTGGTGTTGGCGTAGATTTGATTGTAAACTAAGTACCTAGTGGTGCATAAAAACAAGGTTAAAAACATGATGATAGTTTCAGCTAGAAAAGGGAATATTCCATTAGAAATCAAGTAAGCGGTTAGGTCTTTAAGCAAAGGGAATTGCATGATGGCAAGACCTTTTGTCTCTGGGATGTTCGGCATCAGTATAAACAAATATTAGATTAGCCAAGAAGGTTCTCTTAGTTTCTGTTCTTCATCCACTTTTGGTATTTAAGATGCTACCGACGTCTCGGTTTGCCGAGTGACCAACACCAGCCGACACCTCACGCTTGCTATTCATGCAATCCGATTGAAAGGGTTAACATCAATCAGATTCCATGCAGTTATAGAATGTCTTACACACTAGCTAAGAGATTACTAGGGCTATGACAACAGCATATTCTTTTCATTGTCTTGACTCTCGAGTATATATCCGACAGTTAGACACAGTTAATAAACCGAAAACCACATCACTCCATATGAAAGCATATAAGATATCAACGGATACATACTCGAGAGTCAAAACAATAAAAAGAATATGCTGTTGTCCTAGCCCTAGTGATTAATGACACAGACCAGAAACCTAGGTATGCCAGGTTCGAATCCAATTCGTTCCACAGAAACGCTTTCATCACACAAGCACTTGACCTTGTGTCCAACCTCATGGAGAGGCAGTAAATAAAATAACTTCCTACACTCTCAAACTCCATTCCATTTGATCGATCCATACACTCTAGTTACCCATTATGGAGTTAATGCAAGGGAAGACACACTGTACATTCACTGCAAAACATGTCCGTAATCTCCTTCTGACATCATCAGATCTAAGCATGTCTTTAAGACTCTGTATTTCTCTCCATGCAACACATATCCTCAATTGTTACTGGCGAGGTTTCACTTTCATACATTATCACACATGCCTTATAGACTCTTCCATTATTTTTATTTTATATCAGAACTAATTTATTATGCAACCACCACCGCCAATACCACCACCACCACCACCATCATCATCATCATCATCATCATCAGTTTGACGTCCATTTTCCAAAATGGCAAGTGTTGGACGGCTTTTAGAGATTGACTTACAAAATATCCTGTCTATGACCATATCTTTATTTATCCCCCTTCTCTCAAAACCATTTTTAACCACATCCATCCATGTTTACCTTAGTATTCTCCTGCCAACTGACCCTGCTAACTCAACTGTTCTACATCTGATGACCAAAGAATTCTCATCCACTCTTTCAACATGTCCTGTTCTACACACAACCTGAATCTGTGCAACATTAGAACATACTGCCTACCTTTACCTTAACCCTGACCCTAACTGCATACCTATACCAGCATCATACGCACACCATTGCCAGATGCTCGAGGGCAATTCCTTGAGTAATGTAGGCTCTTTTTGTTTTTTGTTAAATACCTTCTGAAATGTTTCTAAATCAAGTTTTCTGCAAAAATAAAGCAAAAAAAGAAAAACAAGAAGAATAAAATTCCTCAAGATGAAAATCTTCGTTCAGTTTTGCTTCCATAATTTTAAGACACTTTTCCTTCAAACGATTCCATCGTGTGGTTTGACTCCAAGGAGTTTTCTATCTCCCAGCAACAAATGGATCCTGAGCAGTGAAATGCCTTTCACAGGGCCGACTATGCCCCTGGGCGGCCGGCAATTATGTTCAGGCATGATCCTCTAAGGATATTAACTGTCGGAGAAGTAACAGGAGTTTTTATCTCTAAAGGTGACTGCTTTTCTCGTTGTTTTCTAGAATTTAAAAAAAAAAAATAAATAAAAAAACGCGGCAAAAAAATATGTTTCTCATTTGTACTTGTATATTTTACTTGGTTTCTTAAGCAAGAATTACCCATGGGGCTAATTTTCCGTGTGTAGTCAAGAAGACTCTGCTAGGAGGAAGGATGCTGTTGTGTCTATCTGTCCTGAAGATGAAGATAGAATAGGTTTTTTGGCACATTATTTCCCACTTAAAACAAGTATATTTCATTATATATATCTACCGAAATTCTTTTAATATGTTTGTTATTTTATTTTCACAGCAATGCTTCAGCTCATTTGATATTCAGCCTTCTGCGAGCCTGCATCAAGTGATGTGGTTTTAAACACAGCTTTACTATGAAACCCTTTTTTTTATTAATCAGTCATCACTTATCAAGGCAAAGAGCTACTCAAGGATAAGAATAAATGTTATGATATCTACGTTTACGGACTATGTGAACTCTTCCACTTCACTATAAATACCGGAAGTATATGCCTCTCAGTGCTAGGACAACCCTAGTCTGCACAACCACGGTTTTTACCTCAACACTAAAGCCAACCAACTTCCGCCCTGTTGGGTAAGTATGGCTGGCTTTGGTCCCGTGCAGCTATAGGAGGTCAACCCTTCCAGGCCGTTGCCTCCCATCTTTCAAGGGAGGAAGTTTATTGCTTGTTTATTGCCTAAAACACCCCCACTGAGGAATGCTGACATGACTGCCAGGCAGTTTATATTAGGCCAGAGAGATTTAGCTTGTGGGCCTTTATTATGAAACATTGTTGTTTTTTTTACAAGGGAGTCACCACTTATGAAGGCTCGAAGGCTACTTGCGGATAAGAGTTAATGAGTGTGAGGTTCAGTGAGGAAACAGCATAGTGATCGATGCCTCTGTTATGTCTCAAAGGATAAAGGATACTTCCTGTAGGTGCAGCTGCGGGCGTAATTATGCAGCAAGGGTTGCACAATCCCCAACCACACCTCTCTTGAATTGGCATTGCTTGAGTCCAGTGGCAAGGAGAAGTCCAGGATGACTGGAAACAATGCTGAGATAAGCGGAGAGCGCATACAGCACCTGGAAGTCCCGAATGGTCACCCGTCTGGTACTAGCCAGGCTCATCGTTGCTTAACTTCGGTGATCTGACGGGAACCGGTGTGTCAAACGTGATTGTGCCGTATACAGTGATCGGTACTGGCAAAATTGGGTAAAATTTGATTATTTAAGAGGACGTCTCAACAAGAACTTGTTTACATTGGATTTGAAGATGTTGTAGTCAGCTGGAAAGCATGTCCATAGTACAAAGTTACATGGTCAGGCAATTTACTTTGAAACGTTTCTACTAATAGGCATCAAGCTACCCGAGGATAGGTTAATGGTATGGTATCTACATTTACGGACAACATGAACTCTTTCTCTTCACTATAAATACCGAAAGCACAGGCTTCTCTATGTTAGGACAACTCCGGCCTGTGCAGCCAAATTTTTTACCTCTGCACCCAGACCAACAGAGTTTGGGTCATTATCAAAATGGCTTCCACCTTGTTGAGTAGGTATGACTGACGTTGGTCCTGTGTAGCTTTAGGAGGCCCACCATCCCAGGCTGTTGCCTTCCATCTTTCATAGGGAGAGCTTAAGTGTGTTGTTTACTGCCTGAGGCGCCCCTACAAGGAAATGCCGACATGGTTGTCTAGGCAATTTTTAATAAGCCGGAGTGCCTCTCCTTCAGGGATGCTGGCTTGTGTCATATCTTCCAGTGGTCGGAAGAAGTAAATATTAGGATAGCCCCAGTCTAATACTTGTCAGGCAGACTGACATTCAACCATTCTCTTTATATGTTGTACTAGTGGAGGTGGGGGGGGGACTTTGTCCGGACGTAATACGCTTAAATATGATATTTTAATTTGCTTAAATATGATATTTTAATTTGTTCAGATTTCGTATATATTATTATAGAGTCGTGATTCCAAAAAAAAAAAAAAGTACTTGGGTGCCACCAGTTAGAATCGAAACCAAAACTGCAGCATTCAAAGCTGGTGATGTTAGCACTGAACCAACGTGATACGCATGAGAACTGATTAAAAATTAAAAATAAACTAAGATGAATGTACAAAATGTATAATTATTTTTTCAATTGTAACATATTTTTGACTCCTTAAAACTACTTTAACCAACTAAAGACCCTTAAAAATAACGGCCCATAAAAATCCAATCATTTGAGAACCCTAGTGCCGCTCTGCGACTTTCAGTTTCGGGGGAGATAGAGTTTGAAAATATTGAGACATACAGACAGACATATAACCTTTTATATATTCGATTTATTTTTCTTCAATATGATTTGTTTCATTTGATTCAATTGATCCTGAGTTTGTGCCTTTCAGACCCCTTACCGGTCGATAACAGTTAATGAGATGATATAGAATGTCGTTTATCATGCCTGTCAAAAGGAACAAGAAATGAGGATTTATTTGATGAAAAAGAGTCCTACGATAACCAGGAATGTTTTTCTTGACCCCAACGTTAGCACAGTATAGGACAGGAGTTTCCAAACAACAGACCAAACCGGTGTGCCAAAGTCTTTAATCTGGCCCGCGAAGCTCTTAAAGAAAATGTAAAAATATTCATGAAAATTTTTTTGTTGTTGTTAAGATCGAGTCAACAGATCGATTGCTTTAAATATGTCGTTTTAAGCAAAAACAATATTGCGTACTGAATTGTTATGTCGAAAATAGTAATATATCCAAAAATTACGAAAATTCATCAAATAGAAAGATATTTATCGGTTAAAGTAAGTTTTACGGAAAATTGGGGAGAATTGCATTTTTCTTAGATTTTATAAAGTAGACGGTGAAGAATTCATATATAACTAAGAACACAAAATTTACATTATACCATAATGGCTTCCGATATTTGGAGCCTAAAGCAATAGACTTTTGTTTTACTAAAAATACAATAGTAGTTGTTCTACTCAATGAATTTTAGTATTTTTGGGATATATTATTATTTTCGACATGACAATTAAGTAGGTTATATTGTTTTTACTTTAAATGATATATTTTAAAAAATCGATCAGTTGATTCTCTCTTAACAAGCGCCATATTTTTTTAAATAGAAATGTGTGAAAATAGTATGACGTTTTTTTTTGTTCAGAAAATGATTAAAAGAATGAGGTTTTGGAGAAGTAGTTTCCTTCTTTTTTTTTTTTTACAAGGTAATTGCCACTTATCAAGGCCCGAAGGCCACTTAAGGATAAGGGTTAATAAATGTAAGGTAGTAGTTTAGTAATCGTTAATGGTGTAGATTAGATAGAATTCGGATTATTTAAGGGAACAGCTCAACAAGAACTTGTTTACATTGATCTTGAAGGCTACCATATTGTAATCGGCATTGTTCCACATGTAGACATTTCTAGGAAAGAAGCTTTGTTCGTGTAATCTGCGTTTAGAATTAGGTACAGATAGAGAGTGGGGAAAATTGTTGATAGTGGTTGTTACTAGACAAGTGTCTTTTCATGAAAAGTTTGGTAATGGGAAACCATAGATTGGAGCTCAGACGAGCAATCGCCTGGTATGTTTTGAAGCCGGTTTGTAAGTCTATCAAGGCAGAATGCGGAGCACTGGGCAGCTCCTACCCAGATGTGTCAATTGCATGACGTATTTGGCTCTTATGCAGATAGAGAATTGCATCGGACGTGAGATATCTTCTGGAGCGGTAGAATGATCCAACCATTTTTCCTGCAATTTCACGAAAAAGCAAAGCTAATTAGCAAAACAGTATAAAACATATCCAGTTCATTTTTATTATTATTTTGGCCCATGTAGCTCTAAAAAGTCAGCAATATGCGCTCCCCCATTCAAAAACTTGTTTTAGTTATTGAGGTGGCTTGTTCTTTATTGGCTGACGTGTATGGTCTTGTGTAGTTCTAGGAGGTCCACTCACCCAGGCTTTGCCTTCACACCCTTTGAGAAGGGTTTAGTGTATAGCTAATCACCTGACGCGTCTCTACCGAAGAATCACGACAGGGCTGCTCAGGTATTTTTTTACAAGTCAGAGTGCTCTTCCTTGAGTGTGCTGACTTTTCAAATTCCATTTTCCTTATCTTGTGTCACATCTTCCCGCAGTGCGAAGAAGATAAATATTGCGTTCTCGGTTCTACTCTGACAGGTGACAGTGCCATATAGTGCAGATTATCCAAGAGACACAGGGGCGGAAGTACCAAATATAATCATTGGTTTCCAGTGCAAACAGTTTTTGAGGGATTTTCTTTCAAAGCATCCATTTGTCAATGTTCGCCACAGGAACTACAACTACTCCTAAAGAATAAAGGAAGTTTTGTTCAAGGTTTATTCCTCTAGATCTGCCGTGTTATGTATATGTTCATGTACATTTTAAGTTCTATAGGAAAATGCTCCCAATGGTGATCAGTGAAACTGAAAAATAGTTCGGTACATTTTAAGTTTATTTTAGTAATTTAAAAGTTTAATAAAATAAATAAATAAATAAAAACCTGGCCAGAGATAGGTTAGTTTGGAAATCAATTACATGCTAACATGTAAAACAAGCGTTAAATCGAATATTTTTCATCAGTCAAATGAAAATCTATCCATCTCACTAAACGCTATCCTTGAGTGTCTTTAAACCTTAATAGTTGTTGACTCAGTAGTTTAAAAATAAGGAGTTATAAGTTCTAAAGAAATAATACTTTGGTCATTGTGTTACATGATAAGGGCTGTCCCTTTTTCATGTAAGTATAAAAAAGAGAGATTTAGTTAAAATGAAAATGAAATAGAATAGACGAAATTCGAACCTCGTAATTTAGGTTTAGAAATAGATTACGATAGAGAATTAGCAAATAGAACCATTGTTAAGCTTAGAGATAAAATAGTTTTAAGAAAAGAATGTGCATTGTCAATTCTATTATGAAAATTCAATTGAAAGAATGCAACTACAAGATAATTTAATAAACATGTTTTTAACATATTGGAAATATAGGTTACTGGGAATATAGGTTAAAATTCCTTTTGTAAACAAAGGAAAAAGTTTTGGACACGCATTTCCAGAACACGTGAAAGAAGACACATGTTTTAACATGTGTATGACGTCATGGAAAATGGGAAGTTCTCGATATAGTTAGAAACTTTAGAGTTAAGCAAGGAGAAACTGAGGGAGAGTCAGAGGGAGTTTGAGGACGACAGACGATAGTCTGCAGTTGGGATTCGAACGTCTAGAAGCGAGACGGTCCTTTGGAAACTTAGTATGTAAAGCTTTGAATTCTTGAGTCAGAAAACCATAACCGGTCGGGAGAAGAAATAAACCCATCATGTGTTTTTATAAACGTCGTCTTTGTGTTGTAATTCTACCAAAAGGTAAAGTGAAAATTGTTATTATATGTCTTATATATATCATGTGTTTTAAAATGTATTTACATACACGTCTCGACGTCTCATATCTACAATGTGAACACTAAGACTGTCTGAACACTGTTTCCTCACTCTAAGAGCTCCTATTTCACTTCTAAGTATGAACGTTTAATATATATGAATCGCGTCATAACACGAACAAAATCTCTAACACGAACATCTCTCTCTAAGACTCTAAGACTCTTACTTTTAACAAAAGTCCTAACAAAAAACGAACAATAACAACAAGAATAATAATGAAAACCTTATATATAACAATTGAAATTAGCAAAATATTTGGCTACATTTTATGTTTATTTTGGTAAATTCCAACTTTAACAAAAATTCTTTCTTCAAAATTGTATCATTAATATCTAGCAATTTCGTACATTTATGGAAACAAAATTCCTTATTTTATCAATTCTTTGTATGATTCTCTTTTTGCATGTTAAAAGTAAAATTTACCAAAAAAAAAAAGGGCAGATTCAATCATGCACTTTTCTAGAATTCAGTTTTTAAAACTGTAACACAAAAAGTTATAATTTTTACTAGTCTGTAAACATTTGTAAGCAAACCAGAAAAATATTACTTTGGGGAAAAAAAAAAAAACAGAAGAAAAAACGGGAATTGACTTTATAAAAAAAAATTGTAATTTTTTTAAATCTCCGGAAAAAAAAACAAGATTGTTGTATAATCTTCTTATGAAGAATTCCAAAGAGAAATAGCGACACACACACACACACACACACAAAAATGGATGTGTTTTCTTTTGTTTTTGTACTTTAAAGCAGATGTGGTTCGTTTGTGTCTGTTGGACGAATAATAACAAGAATACATTCCCCAAAAAATTAAATAAAACCTGGTTAAAATGTCACAAAGCTTGTTCAAATTCGCTAAAATTGTTTTTTTTAAGGATTTGAAAACAAAAAAGCTTTTCTTAAATGACAAAACTGAAATAAACTTAAAAATGTCTACATATATTAACATGCGAAATAATAAGTACTTCCTAACCTCTTTCTTGCTATGCTACGCCTAATAATCGGTTAAAATAATAATAGACTCTTGTTATTTAGACGTTCGTACTTTTGTTTTTACAAACTAAAATCAATTTTATCGCTGGAAACTCTCAGTCGCCATTGTCGGCAGTATTAAGATCAAGGGACATAACTCAAATATTAATTCAAACAAGTTTTTTTCTTTTAAACTATTTTCGGAGAAAACAGTATAAAAAACGATTTAAGATAAGGTTCAGTTAAAATAAAGGACGCTTGTGTATTTAACATCCAGTGCAACCTTAGGAAGTCATTCTTACTAAGAGGAGTGGTGGATGGTTAATTCTTCTATTACTTGAATTAAAGTGTAAGTTATGTCCTTTTATACGGCATAATCACACTGATACACCGGTTCCCGTCACATCACCGAAGTTAAGCAACGTTGAGTTTAGTCAGAACAAACATGGGTGGCCATTTAGGAATTCAAGGTGTTGTATATGCTTTCCGCTCGGCATTGTTTCCAGATAGTCTTGGGCCTCTCTTTGCCACTGGACCCAAGCATTGCCGATTTAAGATATGTTTGGTTAGGAATTGCGTAACCCTTGTTTCACAATTACATGCGCAGCTGACCTAATAAGAGTATCTATTGTCTCTTGAGACTGAACAAAGACATCATTGATATGTACCTTGGTTTTAATAAGGCAGAAAATGGCTGCCGACAGCTTCAACCGATAAAATTTAATTTTATACTTCAAAAGCAAAATACCTGATTAATTTTCGGTGCAGTATCTATTTTTTAAAAACCAAACAAGTAAGTTTCTAATGAAGATTTTGTGCTATTTTCTTTATTTCTTTTTTACGATCAGTATTGCATATACGGGTTAATCAATCAGCAATTTTTCTAATATATTATGCGTAGGTCTTAATGTCTGTCACCTGGTTTTCTTGTCGTAGTCCGGTCTTCTTCTTCATAACTTGCGAGAAAATAAATCTTATTCTACGAGATAAACACCCACATATGAAGATACATAAACGCATTTGAAAATTATTTTATGCATAACGCGACACACCGACAAACAGAGCTTCTTTTCGAAGCGTACTGACGCATCTAGTAAAAAAAAAAGAAATGCGAAATGCTTTCTAATTGGTTTTTGACGCAACCAGATTAGGCTGTCTGAAGATATTGGCTTCATGAGCTAAAATGAACTGAACATTGATGTTATTGGTTTTTCGCTTTTCCTTTGCAAAACTCAATCATGTTCTGCAAAACCGAAAACAAAATCAATTTTCGTCTAATAAGCCTAACACCATGGATAAATGTTTGAAGATATAAAAAACTTAAAGTGTAAAAACTTTTTTCCAAAATTATTGGATTCAACATTAAATAATCAGAAATAGGTTGATATGTCGTCAAACGAAACAAAACAAACAATTCTACCTAGCTTTGTCTTAGAGTTTCTTCCGAATTCTTTCTTTAGTCTCAAGTATTGAGTTATGGTACGAAGAGAGGAGACATTGGCAAATAATCCAAGAGAAATTCCTTTCCTCTTTTATTTTTCTTTCTATTTTCTATTTGGTTTCTCTTCGTTTTCTTTCTCGACGAAACTTTGGTAATTTTTTTTCTTCTAAAGTTACAGTCGGCTTGAATCTCCACATCCTTGGAATGTTCAGCGTTGAATAATCTTTTCCTCACTATTTATTTCCCAGCTCCCTTCCATTGTGTGGCCCTCTCGTCATTTAACGTTGGCACCATCCATTGGTTGTCTTTCTCATGATATCACATGAGAGAGAGAGAGAGAGAGAGAGAGAGAGAGAGAGAGAGAGAGAGAGGGAGAGAGTGTGTGTGTGTGTGATATGGTGAGAAGGAGAGAGAAATACAGAGAGATAGATAGAGAGATAGAGATAGAGAGAGAGAGAGAGAGAGTGTGTGTGTGTGTGTGATACGGTGAGAAGGAGAGAAAAATACAGAGAGAGATAGAGAGAGAGAGAGAGAGAGAGAGAGAAAGCAGGAGACGGAGAGAGATAAGTAGGAAGATACAGAGAAAAACAGAGAAAGAGTGAGAGGCAGAGAGAAAGAATAAAATGAGAGAGATAGAGAGAGAAACAGAAGACGTGAGAGAGGCGGAGAGCAAAAGAGACGGGAAAAGATGGAAAGAGAAAGAG
Source organism: Euprymna scolopes (assembly GCF_053919585.1). Taxonomy (NCBI): domain Eukaryota; kingdom Metazoa; phylum Mollusca; class Cephalopoda; order Sepiida; family Sepiolidae; genus Euprymna; species Euprymna scolopes. The sequence continues at coordinate 127,831,466 of NC_136490.1, read as the reverse complement.
AGAGAGAGAGAAAATAAGGAGAAAGATAGAGAGAAATTTAGACAGACAAAGAGAGAGAGAGAGAGAGAGAGAGAGGAAAAGAGAAATGGAGAAAGAGAGAGGGATAGAGAGAGAGAGACAAAGAGAAAGGGAGAAAGGGGGAGAGACGGAGAGAGAGAAAGAAAGGGAGAGAGAGATAAAAAGGTAACGAGAAAGAGGGAGAAAAGGAGAGATAGCAAGAAAGAGAGAATAAAAGGGAGAGAGAGAAATAGAGAGAAAAAAGTCGAGGAAAGAGAGAGAGAGACAGACAGAGAAAAGGAAAGGAGAGAGAGAAAACAGAGAGAGAGAGAGCGAGAGAGAAAGGAAGAGAGAAAATGGGAAAGGAATAGAGAAAAGAGAGATATAAAGAGAGAGAAAGAGAGAATAAGAGAGAGAGAGAGAGAGAGAGGGAATTAGAGACAGTAAGAAAGAGAGAGAGAGAGGGAAAGGGAGGGAGAGAAAGAAAGAAACAGAGACAGACAGACATACAGACAGACAGAGACAGAGATATCCAACTTTGTGTCTTTCACGTTTTATTTGCACAACATTTCGAAATGAAAAACTCACCATACCCTCTTTTTAACAAGAACAGAAGAAAACATTCTCTGCAGTATATTTTTTGGTCAATCTGTGTTTATGATCAAACTGTGTAAATGTCCGCTAATTTGACAAAATATACACTTTGAACTTCTTTCTTTTCCTAATGTTAATTAATAGTGGCCTGGAGGTTGAAAGTCAAACTGCGGAATTAAAGCTTACTTTGTAACTCGGTTACTGGCAGTAAATAACATTTCCTGTACTGAAGATTGGGTAAGAACTGAAGAAAATATTCAATGCTTAAAATGAACTGGTCTTATCGAATCTTAAAGACCGCAGTATATTTTTTCAGTCATTTAATCAACAATAATATATTGATATATATTCCCTCTCTCTCTCTCTCTCTCTCTCTCTCTCTCTCTCTATATATATATATATATATATATATATATATATATATATATTAGTGTTGGGACGGTTTATCAGAATCAAAACTCGGAACTTTTAGGGGTATCGGAATCAGAAACATTTGTGCCTATTTTACAATGCCCAAAACGAGTCTTTTAATTGTCTTTTCTTTATTTGATTTTGTTTACTATTGGTAGTAATGAAAAATAATTAAAAGTTTATTGATTTTAAACTAATAATAAAACTAAAATCTATGAATCATCCCTCATATTTTTGTGTTTACGGCTGAGAAAATGCATGCACATTTAACATGTTTTAACGGTAATCGGAAAAAAGGCAACTCTATACTTTAATATTTAGAGATTTATACAGAATCGGAATCAGCAATTGTATCGGAATCGGGAATTTAGTACGGAATCGTCCCATCACTAATATATATATATATATATATATATATATATATATATATATATATATATATATATATATATATATATATATATATATAAACACACACAGAAGAAAAAATAAGGACAATATAAAAATATATACAAATGCGTTAAAATTTAAACGTTCATTCAATAGTGAGATTATATCAATTAGGGGTGTGGGATATATGCTCTATGTACCTAAGTATTTCGAAGCCTCATGCTTCTCATCAGAAAAGGAGAGAAGGTGCTAGGTAACATATTAGGAATGTGACGTCTGGCTATAATTGCATTAGGGTTGTAAAAATAATGGGGTGTCAAATGAAAAGGGTAAACAGTATCTTGCGTTCATGTGGCGATGAAGCCGCTGAAGGTGTTTTTGATATCGCTTAGGTTTTTGAAGCATTTCTCATGCAGAAAATTGTCGAGATGCCTGAAAAAGTGGTAGTCGGTAGGTGAGAAGTCTGGAGAGTATGGTGGATGATGCAGAGTTTTGTAGCCCAATTCGTTCAACTTCTACAGTGTCGGCTTAGCAACGTGTGGTTGAGCATTGTCGTGGGGGAGAATTGGGCCTTTTTCTGTTGACTAATGCTGGTTATTGTTGTCGAAGTTTCTGATACATTTAATCCATTTGTTGACAGAACTTCACCGCTGTAATGGCTTCGCCTGCAATTAAAAAACTGTAATGGGGCAACTCTGGCTTTGGGAAGTGTCTTGAAACTTCGTCGGCATCTAACCACTGAGCTGAGCATCCCGGTTTTTGTAAAGAACCTACTTTTCATCGAAAGTCACAACCCGGTCAAGAAACGGGTCGTTCTTGTTGCGTAAAAGAAGGTGAGATGGCACTTCATAACGGCGTTTCTTTTGGTTGTTGTTCAATTCGTGAGCCACCCGTTTATCAATTTCTTTTGTTTTCCTTATCTCTATCAAGTGTTTGGAAAACGTCGTATACGTTACGCCTAATACGGAAGCAACTTCTCGACCAGTCATGCGTGGATTGGCTTCGACTAAGGATTTTAATTAATCCTTGTCAACATGCGATGACAGACCACTACGCCCATCATCTTCAAGACTTTCATCGCCGCCACGAAATTTCTTAAACCACCATTGTGCTGTGCATTCAGTAGTGGTTCCTGTGCTAAACACTTCGTTGATATTGTGAGCTGTTTCAACAGCTTTTCAGCATAGCTTTAATTGAAATAAGAAATTGTGCGAATTTGTTTTTTTTTTCCATCTTGTATTCAACGTTCTGAAAAGAAGACATAATTGTTTTAAAATAATTGTAATTTAAACAATTAGATAGAGCGTAAAACGCCTTTTTAAATATATAAAGTAAAGGTATTATAACGAAAACTTATTTAAAAATCCATCATTTGAAATCAGAATTAAAAATTCCGCAAAATCTTTCTTCTCAACCTACTATATATATATATATATATATATATATATATATATATATATATATATATATATATACATATATATATGTATATGTATATATATATAAGAGCAAGTAGTTAAAAAACATGTTAAAAACACTTAAAAAAAGGGTTAAAAACATATTTAATTTGAAAAGGAAACACTAAATAAGTGAATAATCCGCGGAATTTCGAAGAGATACTTTCCTTCTCATCAGAGGGTTAAATTTAGCAAAATGCAGGATCGAATTTTGCTTGCAAAAGTATTTGATGAAACTACAAGCAAGTCAAAGATCTTACTTGATAACAAAAAGTGAAGCAGAGGGAATAGGGTGAAGAAAAAAGTGATTTCACGTGAATGGATAGTCTGGTGAAGGGTAAAGTATCCAATGACGGTAAAATCCAAAAATGCAAGTAAAATTTCCATTCGCGCAAGTAAATTCCAAGGGAATCGCGTAATTGGAAGCTGGTCCAAAATAATCCAAAAGGCAGAAATCCGTAGAATAATTCACAAATAGGTACAAGGAAGAGTGGAAAAAATTTCAATAATATTATTAAAAGAAAGATAAGATGTGCGTAAAAAAATGGAAGTAATTTAAAACTCGTTTGCCGAGGCAAGGCGTAATTAAGAAAAATGAGTGAAGAAGAAGAAAAAATGAGTGTAGAAAAAAATTGAATGGTGATGGAATTAAATTTAAAAAAGAAAAGCTAATGTCAAAATGACCCAGACAAGATGACGTTGAGAGGCATCAAAAATATAGAGCGAAAAAAGGGGTCAACTGAAATGTACAAGTTATTGTTTAAGAATTAAATTATCAGCAGGAATTATTAAAAGACACCAAATGAAATGAGAAGAAAAATAAATAAATACATACACATGTACATACGTACATACATGCATACATATAATTACATACAATTACACATATAAATATTTATATACACACAACAAACACACACACACACGCATACATACATATAAGTAAAAAGATGAATAAATAAATAAATAAATAGTTATATAAAAAAATAAAAATAAAGCAAGCAAGTAAGTATGTAAGTAAATGCATATAGTAAAATATAAGTAAATATACACACAGGATATGAATGTGTAGGTAGATTGATATGTTTGATAGATAGAGATATTTAAACACTAAACCGGAAATTTCAGATAAAAAATAGGCCAAACAAAGAAGAAATAAAGAATTAAAATAAAGGATTATTAAGTTATAAAGTATTAAGAAAGTATATTAAGAAAATATGTTATAGAAAAATTATATCTGATAGGTTACATTAATACTATGTAATTTCAAAACTACCATAATTAAATTTGGACTTATGTTTACAGAAAGAGATCAGTTCGTTTTTAGAATTTATTATATTGTTACTTTGAGGGAGAGTAATTATAGTTATAGCTTCGGTTGTACAGAAGCGACATGACTTAGAGCCTGGAGTATGAGACAACTTTTTTTTTTCAGGATAATCCATTTGATTATATATATATATATATATATATATATATATATATATATATATATATATATATATATATATATTCATGAAACACGATACATCATAAAATGATCAGTCCTGAGAACAATGTAGGAATGACAGACAGAAAACGAAGACGTTTGTTGATTTAATCGAAACCGACCAAATGTTTGTTTGTTTTTTGTTTCTTCTAGTGTTTAATTGCTTTTCCTTTCTAACTTTCATATATATATAGTCATCCACATACAGTGCTGTATCATTGCATCACAACTCATCAGTGCGGTTAGACTAGCACATTTCCCCAGCCGATGATTTAACCTACAACCATCGCATAGATAGTTGGTAGTTCTACCCATCGACCAATGGGAGCGTGGCTCATAAATGACCTCAACAAATGTCCATTTAAAATAAACATTTGTCCACCACTTTTATAGTGCTCGAACTGCTTGTGTTTATTTACAAACAAGCAGCGAGCCTCGCATATATATATATATATATATATATATATATATATATATATATATATATATATATATATATATATATATATAATATTTTGGCAGCAAGTGATTATTCAAGCACATCTGATTGAACACGACAGAGTTATTCTTTTTTCCAATTTTTCTGTATATCTTTTCGATTCGCCGAGTTATTTTTTTAATTTCAATCGGCATAATGTACAGAATGGCGTCCAAAAATTGTTGTTCAGCAATATTCTACTCAAGCGCTTTCTATCGGTGCGTCCGATTATCATCAGAAGCGGTTGTTATTGTTGTTGTTTTCTTTTTCTTTTCCTTTGAGGCTTAGCGTATTTATAGTTTTTTTTCATATATTTTTATTATATATATATATATATATATATACATTTACATATATATACATATGTGCATTTATATATAGAAAGTAAATGTAATTTGTTTGAAGCGTTGTTTAGTGTGTAAATAAAAGTCATTTAAAGAAGGCAAGACAATACACAGGTGTAACGGATCGATACAAACTTAAGTAATTTAAGTCATGTAACGTATATCAAATCAATAGTTTCGTTTACAAACGGACACTAAAGCTACATTATAATAAAATAGCTTGCAAAGATATCATATAAGAGATATCCGATTTTTATTAACAGTAAAATCCAAGAAATTCGGAAATGTTTTTCTTTGTCTTTGAAATCTTCTGCCATTGTTGTCAGTTATCGCGCCATCAGTTCTTCATCCTCCCATCCATCATACCATTCTTAGCATTTGTTTATCATCTCATCCCTCATACCATTCTTGCCAATTCCTTATCCTTGCATCCTCATCGCTCTTATCTAATCCCATTCTTTAAATTATTCCTGTTTCACATAAACTACACCATTTCTAAAACGAACAGATTCTTTACAAGCACAACTTGCTTTCGAATCAATTATTTTATTATCCTCGCTGGCACTGTCCGGAGTATGATAACAAACATTAAAGATCCGCCTTATCAAAAGTACGATTCGCTAGAAAAAAAGTACAACTTACTATTGATCATCAAGGGGAGATAACCGCAATAAGCGTTTCTACTAATTTCTTTCTCCATTCTCGATCAACTTTTAGGTTTGAAGACCATTTTTAAAAGTGCAACGATCAAATTCTGGCTGTTTCTTTAGTGTTTCTGCACTCTCCAAATTATTTGCTCGGATCTTTCTTCACCAAAACAAGATTGTTTTCTTTTTCCACGAGATTTCCCTTGTAGATCAGAGACGGTAAATCAGGCTATCAGGTTTTGTGTGTATATGATTACATTTCAGAACAGAATTCTGATGGGAATGGCTCGTATTGCCTGTAAGATAGTTGTTGAAATGCGGCGGGGGTGTCAGAATTCCTTTCTAACTATAGACATTTTAACTTGTACTCTTTGCGATTACCACATAAAGAGTTTATTCAATCAAGGCGGGTCAGGACTTCTACCCTCGAGCCTTCAAAATCAATAGCCATTAAACCATTTCTGTAATGATCTGGTTCCTGTTGATAGCAGTACTTCTCCTGTGCAGTTCTAGGAGGTCCGCCCTCCCAGGCTTTGCCTTCTCTCTTTGAAAAAGGGTTTAGTTTATTGTTAATCGCCTGAGGCACCCTTACTGGGGAATGCCAACGGGACTGCTCAGGGGCTTTGTGCAAGTCTGAGTGGTCTTCCTTGTGGGAGCTGACTTTTCGATCCTACTTTCCAACCTTGGTGTCACAGTTCTTGCAGTGGGAAAGAATTACATGCGTCCAATTGGAAGGCCTAATAAGATATTCCATAAAATGTCCGATAATTGATAGTAAAATAGAAATAGTGGATAAAATAATTAAATAAACGAAAAAGTCTACTTATTAACTTTGCGCAACCACGTGATTTCCTTCTAATTGAACGTTTGAAAATCTCATCCGTAAAACAGCACATGGATTTTATTTATTTATTTATTTATTTTTATTGGTTACATGCCACAAGAAATGACGAGGAAAGAGAAAATACCGAAACAGATTCTATCTCTGAAAATGGTGTCATTTCACAAAAAATTTGATCATAAACAAATAAATATTTATTTTGTTTTCAAATCCTGCATTGTAACGTCTTTCTAAGATTGTAGATTTTATTAGAATTAAACTAGCAGAGAAATCTGACGTTGCCCGGAATTGAATGATGATCAACGAATGTTTCACACTCCCATATTTTAATTGTCATCCAAATCGGTGAAATCGCTCATTGTTCAATGAAATCGATTAATTGCCTGCTCTAGTTGAGGACCCATTGCGGTTGATTGAGAGAAAACTTCACATGCCTCGCCCACAGTGACTTAGTCAACAATAAATTGTAGTCTGCATTACACTGTAGAGAATATACTGTTGATTTTATAAAATTATTATTTATATATAACTAGGTGTGTTTGCTCGGGCAGGGGTGGGGGTGTTAATCAAAACATAAGAATAAGCGAAGTAAAAAAAAAAACTAAACTAAAAAAACAAAAAAAAGAAAACAGAAAAGCGAACGTTAAAACTTCTTTAAAATATCTGAAAAATAAAGCGGGGGGTACCCGGGCGGTGGGGGGGGGTAATCAAAACATAAGAATAAGCGAAGTAAATATTTTTAAATATTAAATAAAAATTAAATATTATATATAAAAAAGTTAAAACTTTTAAACAAATCGAAAAAAAACACAAAAAAATAACGTAAGGCAAACGAACGATGTTAAATGTAAAAATCTGAAAAACAAAAACAAAAAAGAAAACAGAAAAACGAACGTTTAAACTTTTTTTAAAAAATCTGAAAAATACTCCCCCCCAAACAAAAACACACATAAAAATGGTTTAAATAAGCCTGTTTCACCCGGGTGTTTTTGGGTGTGTGTGCTTGGTCGGTGATGAGGGGTGTTAATGAAAACTTAAGAATAAACGAAGTAAAAAAAAAAACAGAAAAACGAACGTAATGTGAAAAATGACTAAAATAACCCTGCTTCAATATTAAAATTAAAAAAAGAAGACATCTCACACCACGATTCGAACATAAAACCTTTAGATAATGACCCAGCGCTCTGACCAACTGACCTAACACGACGTACACGAACTTAGATCATTTATTTTAAATCTTTAAACTAAATCGGGTTACGACGTCTATGACGCATGCGTAGAAGCGAATTCGTCATGAGAGGACGGTTTTTGCTGACCCCCCCTCCTGTTGAAAAGTTCTGATTTCAGGGTGAAAAAATTAATGTTTTTGGCCAATTTTTCGATATTTGTCGGGCAAAGGATGGGGCTTTCATATGAGACCAAATTTGTGAATTTTTGTTCTGTCTGTCGAAAGATTTTAGCAGACATACAAACACACGCACACTCACACACATTTTGCCTTTTATATATATAGACTAGACTGGGGGTACCCGGCGTTGCCCGAGTTTTTGTAGGTGTGTGTGTGTGTGTGTGTGCTCGGGCGGGGATTGGGGTGTTAATCAAAACATAAGAATAAGCGAAGTTAAAAAAACTGAGCTAAAAGAAACAAAAGAAAAAGAAAACAGAAAACGAATGTTAAAACTTCTTTAAAAGATCTGGAAAATGAAGCGGTGGGTGTGTGATCGGGCGGTGGGAGGGGTAATCAAAACATAAGAATAAGCGAAGTAAATATTTTTAAATATTAAATAAAAATTAAAAAATCGAAAAAAAATAACGTAAGGTAAACGAACGATGTTAAATGTAAAAATCGGAAAAACAAAAAGAAAACAGAAAAACGAACGTTAAAACTTCTTTAAAAAATCTGAAAAATAAAAATAAAAAAACACGTGAAAAATGGCTTAGATAAGCCTGTTTCAATATAAAAATTTAAAAAATCGGTGGGTACCCGGCGTTGGCCAGATGTTTTTGGGTGTGTGTGTTTGGCCGGTGGTGGGAGGGTGTTAATGAAAACCTAAGAATAAGCGAAGTAAAAAAAAAAAAAAAAAAAAACGGAAAAACGAACGTTACGTGAAAAAGTGCTTAAATAACCCTGCTTTAATATTAAAATTTAAAAAATCGAAAAAAAAAGACAACTCACACCACGATTCGAACACAAAACCTTTAGGTAATGATCCAGCGCTCTAACCAACCGACCTAACACGACGTATACAAGACTAGGTCATTTTTTTAAATCTTTAAACTAAATCAGATTACGACGTCGTATGACGCATGCGTAGAAGCGAATTCGTCATGAGAGGACGGTTTTTGTTGACCCCCCCTGTAGAAAAGCGCTTACTTCAGGGCGAAAAAAAATAATGTGTTTGGCCAATTTTTCGATATTTGTCGGGCGAAGGATGGGGCTTTCATATGAGACCAATTTTGTGAATTTTTGTTCTGTCTGTCGAAAGTTCTTACCAGATACACAAACACACATACATACATGATGATGATTGCAACGTCTTGTCAGACGAGTGCCACTCCCTCAGACATTTAAGATCTATGAGCCCAAATGCCTGAGGGAGTATCTATACAAATATTATGTTACAGAGTCTTAGCTTTGTACGACAGCTAAGTCTCTCTCTCGGTTCAAAATGTTGAGATCCAGCAACAAGCAAGAGCAAGATAGCCAGCAACAAATTAAACTGCAGACCAGCTTAATGCAGGTAATGGTCTTCCGCTTTATGGTTTTTTAAATCAGGGATTTGCTTCTCCTAGAAAGGTTGCCTTCACCACGGCTTACGGGAGCCCTCTCCACCCCAATACACATATACACACACACAAATATACACGGTGCTAGTTGGCCGTTGACCCAGAAAAGAGTTCATTGGCCCTTACATACATACATACATACATAAATACATACGTACGTACATACATACATACATACATCAAACAGAATCCTGAACAGAAGCGTGTGCTCCATCCCAACTATTATCAATGGACCTGAGGTAATCTCGTCAGCATCAGACAAAGCCAAACTCTTTGTCAAGAACTTCGCAGCTAATTCTACCCTTTGCGATCAAGGCTGCCAACCCCCAATATTTCCTCCTGTATCAGAAAACATGCTATGTGATATACGTATATCTGTACGTGATGTTGCCAAGCTAATCAAAAACCTTGATTCCAGTAAAGCGACTGGCCCTGACGGTATTCCAATTATAGTACTCAAAAAACTTCAACCTGAACTAGCGCCCATACTTACAAAACTGTTTAAACGTTGTCTTAAGGAGAATAGTTTCCCATCTCCCTGGAAAATCTCATCAGTAAGCCCTGTATTTAAGAATTCAGGTGATCGCTCATCCCCCTCTCAGTACAGGCCAATAAGTCTCGTGTGCGTCATGAGTAAGTTGCTGGAATCTGTATTAAATACAGAAGTAATCAAACATCTCAACAAAAATAACCTTCTTAATGACACTCAATATGGTTTCCGTTCTGCTAGATCTACAGCAGATATGCTTACAGTTATATCGCATAGGATTAGCAAATCTCTCGACAGAGGCAACCTTTCTAGGGCAATTGCTCTTGACATATCTAAGGCCTTTGATAGGGTATGGCATAAAGGTTTACTTCATAAGATATCTAGCTATGGTATTGCTGGAAATGTCTTCTCAATTATTAAATCATTTCTTTCTGATAGGTTCATAAGAGTAGTAGTTGAGGGGCAAAAATCAGAAGCTCACAGTATTAATGCCGGTGTCCCTCAGGGGTCCATCCTGGGCCCAACTCTTTTCCTGATCTACATTAATGATCTTCCAAATCACATCCTTACATCATTTGTAGACATCTATGCTGACGGCACTACCATTTATGGTAGCACATCTAAGACAGTAAACGACCAAGTTCTCTCCAATTCTCTCTCCTCTGATCTTGAGCACGTAGTACAATGGGGTAAAGAATGGCTGGTTACTTTTAATGCATCTAAAACCAAGCTTCTCTCTTTACATCATCAACATTCTGATCCATATCTGACATCAATTGAAATGAATGGCTCTCGTCTTCAGGAGGCCTCAAGTTTTGACAAACTTCTTAGCTTGACCATTACTCCTGATCTTAAATGGAACATGTACATCAAATCTGTTGCCAAGGCCGCTGAAAAAATGGTGGGATCTTTCTATCGATCCGGTAGATATCTCACTGCTGATGCTATTCTCTATCTATATAAGAGCCAGGTACGTCCAAGGATGGAATACTGTTGCCACATCTGGGCAGGAGCTGCTAGAAAGGACGGCCTGCCTTGATAGAGTTCAAAATATACTTCGTAGCCTCGTAGGAGATGTCCTTTTCTCTTCCTTACAACCTTTATCTCACAGAAGAGATGTTGCGAGTTTGTCTCTGATGTATCGTTATTTTCATGGAAAGTGTTCGAATGAGCTTCAATCTATGGTCCCCCCTCGCCAAACTTTCACAGGAAACACTCGTCTAGCTGTAAACACTATCAATAATTCCCCCCACTCTTTATCTGTGCCTAAACCTAAACATAGATTCCATGAACAAAGCTTTTTTCTTAGAACTGCACGCCTGTGGAATTGTCTTCCGTTTTCCTGCTTTCCGGCTGACTACAATATGGTTGTGTTCAAGTCTAACGTAAATAAGTTCTTGATGAGCCGTTCCATATAAGTTATCAACTTTACCAAATTTTCATTACTAATGATTACTATAATGTCCAATTTCTACTGTACACTCTTTAACCTTTATCCTTGAGTGGCCTCTTAGCCTTGATAATGTGGTGATGCCTATGTAAAAAAAAAAAAAATACACACATTTTCGCTTATATATATATAGATGACTAAAATTAAAGTTTAAAATGTAAAAATCAAGTATCATCGATTGAGCTCTAAACAGAAACATTAATTTCGAATGCTCCCCTGTTATATCAAAGAACCTACTGTTGATTGTATATCCCTGAACTTTCTGCTTGTGCGGCGATAATAGTTTGAATTTAAGTTTAAAATGAAAGCGTCAAGTATCAGTGTGCAATTGTGCTTTAAATAGGAACACCCATTTCATACACGCTCCTGTCATAGCAGGAAGCTCCTGTTGATTTTATATGCCGAGCCTTTCTGCTTATGCGGTAATAAAACTTCTCCAATGCACTTGTGATGTTAGGCTACAGAAGCTGAAGGTGTTAACTTTAGTCAAAATTGTCTGTTCTTTCTTTCATCGGATTTTGTCAATTATCGATTATCAATACTTATCAATCATATTCCGATACAAAACATGTCTAAGAACACTGCCAATCACATAAAGTACATTTGTGTGAAATTTAAAAAAAAAATCGGGCCGGTTATTTAGGAGTCTACAGGGAACGAAATCACACACACAGGCACATAAGTTCCTTTTATATAATACTAGCGGGGGTACCCGGCATTGCCCGGGTGTTTGGTGGTGTGTGTGCTGTTAAATAAAAAAGAAACCGGGGGGGGGGGGGTATGATCGAACCCGAAGCCCTGAGACGAAGTTTAAAAATAAAATGCGAAAAAAACATGAACCGTTCGGCCAGCCAGAATGAGTTGCTGAAAGATGTTTGAATTTATTTAAGTAAGAACCAAATTGACAGGTGCCCGCACGGAAGTTGTAGAGTGTTACGACAACGACGACGACGACGACGACGACGATGACAACGACGACGTAAGCAATAGCTATTTAGCAAATGAGTTCAATGACCAGGTTTGTCTGTTATAAGCGAAGTAAAAAAGAAAACATAAAAACGAACATTAAAACTTAAGCGGGGGTGGGGTGGGGGGGTAATCAAAACATCGAAAAAAAAACACAAAATAACTTACGTAAGGCAAACGAACGATGTTAAATGTAAAAATCGAAAAAACAAAAAAGAATACAGAAAAACGGACGTTAACCCCCCCCCCCCAAAAAAAAACTGTGAAAAATGGCTTAAATAAGCCTTTTTTCGATATTAAAATTTAAAAAATCGGTGGGACCCGGGTGTTTTTGGGTGTATGGTCGGGGGTGGATAGGCGAAGTGAAAAAAAAAAAAAACAGAAAAACGAGCGTTACGTGGAAAATGGCTTAAATAACACTGATTCAATATTTAAATTTAAAAAGTCGAAAAAAAACCATCTCACACCACGATTCAAACCCAAAACGTTTAAATAATTAACCAACGTGCTAACCAACTGAGCTAACACGACGTACATGAAATTTAGTCAGTTCTTCAACTATTTAAACTAAATCAGGTCATGGCGTCATCTGACGCATGCGTAGAACCGGTCGTCGTCACGAGAGCACGTTTTTGTTGGCCCCCCCTATCAAAAATTGTCGATTTCGGGGTGAAAAAATTAATGTTTTGGCCAATTTTTCGATATTTTTCGGGCGAAGGATGGGGCTTTAATATGATACCGAGTTTGTGAATTTTTGTTTTGTGTGTCGAAAGTTTTTAGCGGACACACAAACACACAAACACACATACAAACATACAAACATACACACATTTTCGCTTTTATATATATATAGAACAGGTAAATAAAATAGGAATATTAATTGTTACATTTTTATGTAATTTTAAATTTAAAAAAGCCAAAATGATATGAGCTTATTTTTTTTTAATAAACATTTATTTACCCTAAAAATATAAAGGAAGTTTTCGACCCAAATGGCCATTGTCAAGTGACATTTTTTTTTTATTAATCATTTTTTTTTCCTTGGAAGTGTGGCATGCTTTATTATTTTAATAGCAGATGATAACTTTTGAATTGAACGTCATTTTTCGTTCTAGAAAAAAAAAACTTGTTCCAAACAAAATGACAGCCGTCAATCAAAGAAGCTTTGAATTGTAAAGTCCGAGACGAAGAATAGGGTTTTCCGTTAGGTAATTAATCCATACAAGTGTCGGATTGTAAAAGTTTGCAAATGGAGAGCAAATTCCTTCTCGTGTTGGACACAAAAAATTCATGTGTGGAATGCTGAAAGATTCAATATTTTTATGGAGTAATTCTGATTTCTAGTTGGTTGCTATCAAAACGTGGCTCCATTTGATTGGTCAGTTTCTATCGCTAATGTCTATAAATAGAACCTTCCAACTTTCTGTAATCATACCCTCATTATTAATGGGCATGAGTCTCCTTGCGGCTTCGGCAGCTTGGAGACTAGGTAGAAAGTACTCGTCAAGGATCCATTCTTGGCATTCAGCCCAACAGGTGTGGGTCCGGGAACCTGCCTAGTACCTGTTGGACTGAGATACGCTGTCTTGGTATCACCCAGAAGGTTCACCCTCCCAGACCTTGTCACCCAGCTTTCGGGTGGAGTATGTTTATTGCTTGTCTTGTCGCCTGAGGTACCCGACCGGGGAATGCCAACGGGGATGCTCAGGCAATTTTTTTCAAGGCAAGAGTGCCCCTACTTTAGGGAAGCTTGCTTATCTCCCACCTTTCGACCTTGTGTCACATAATGCTCTGGAGGGGAACATTTAAATATCTACCCTCATTATATTCTTTGGAATTATGAGTGTGAGCCCTCTTGCTGTTTCTGTTGCTTCGAGTCAGGGAGTGTGGAGCCACCCTTTAATTGCCATTGCTCCCAGGTCCACTCTGACCCGAAGTGGTAGTACCTGTTAGGGTCCCAACTATGGGTGAAATAGAATACGACTTAAAAAAACAAATATACTATATTAAACAATCGTTCTTCAAAATCACCAGATTCGGCATTAAATAACCTGAAAAGGGTTGATATGCCGTAAAACAAAACAACCAAACCAAACCTTGATTACACCGACCGAAACGTGAAAATGACACTCAAGATGCGAACAGTAGTCCGATGAATTCTGATGATACAAATAACCAATTCTTGTCTAAAAAAATCAGAAATTTAATGTTGGTGTTATTTTGTATTCTAGTGACTTGAAATAGACTTTATGAATAGACTTTATGAAAAATGGGATTTTCGGTCTGTACTCTATACTATTATGTTTTGATATCTCCAGTAGAACCAGATTGCACACAGATATGAACATTTTCATGACAGTTTTCTGAGCCTTACTACTTCCGTGCTAGTTCATGACAACTTTGTGAGATCATCACCTAAAGAGTGCCATATAGGTACTGTTTCTATCCATTTCTTAGTTTTTCATCAGTTTTCCTTCTAGATAGATTGCTTTCTCTACAGCTTAGGAGCTCTATCTACACCCTGTGTCGTAAACCTTTGGAATATCATAGGTAGGCCAACAGGTGCTACCTTTCGCCCAAGAGTGATCTGGAACTGTACAAGGCAAAGGCATGCATCTCTCTGAGGTATTATACATACCTGCATACCTAAATACATGCATCATCTATTATTTGTAAAATAATCATACATCTGATAGTGACCAGGCTCAACGTTGCTTAACTTTAGTAATCTAATAAGAAGACATAATCATTAGAAGATTACCAATTTGCTCTCTCTATCCAGTCTATTTTTTAATCCTTTTCTAGATGCATTCCCTTCACTACGGCTGAATAACTCCATTTACACCCTGTATGGTAAGCTCAATAATATGTGAGGGATGTTAATAGATACTACACCTTGTCCAAGAATGATCTGGAATTGTGCAATGCAGAGGCATTCATCTTCCTGGGATATTATACATACCTGCTTAACTGAATACATACAGTGCCTAGTATTCCTAAATGGTCACCCATCTGGTACTGGTCAGGCTCAACGTTGCTTAACTTTATTGATCTAATGAGAATCGGTGTCAACATGATTATGATTATATTAAGTCCTTAGCAAAATAATTGATCACTAATCATCAGAAGAAGGTTAGCAGGAATCAGGCTGATTACTGGCTGAATAGACATGGAAACTGACTTCTTTTTGTAGTTCATTATAAGATCGTTGATTATCTACGCAACATGAAAGCATGTGATATTGACCCTACTAGCTAAGAGCCTAAAGCTAAAGTCTGCAACATCTGGAGACAAATGGTAACCAAAGGTCTGATCACTGGGGAAAGGTTTATCGCAGAACTAGTGGAGACTAAAGATTATTTAGGAAGGCCAGTCAATAAAATCCAACAGACCACCAACATGATGCACCAACCTTCACATGCGACCTCTGCAGCTGACAATATAGATCGAAAATAGTTTATTCACCCACAGAATATCGTGTCCAACCTCAAGTACTACAGGTGCAACCCCATAGTCTTCTATGTCAGCCAAATGAGATGGTTAGTACTTGGTTAAGTGTCATGTTGTAAATGATGATATGTGTTATTAATCCAGAGCGAAATATACACTCGCTTCTGAATTAACCTTTCCTTATAGAACTCTGCTTGTACAGGGTGTCCAAAAAGACACTACAGTGTTTTGAGCTTAAATAGGTTCCTTGTTTTTGATGATATCTTCCTGTAATTTTAACACAATCTGACAAAGACATTTAGAAAGTTTTTAACAAATGCAAAATTCAAACAATTTTTATTTATGAAACATTATGTCTTTTTAAATGTTCTCCATATTCAGCTTGGCATATCTGCGCTCTTTCCAAAACATTATTCATGACAGATTGCAGAATCTCTGGATTGCGATTTAACTCCCTTATTTCGTTCGTGATATTTTCCTTCAATTCTTACAGGGTTTGGGATTTGTTAACATAGACTATTTCTTTAAGATATCCCCACAAGAAAAAGTCGGGGTTAGTTAAGTTTGAGTTACGTGGGGGTCATTTGACATTGCCATAGTGAGAGATAATTTTGTCGCCAAAGCATTGCCTGATTTTGATAAAACAATTTCACAAATTCATTGTTCAATGTTATACTTATCCCTAATTAATTTCCAAAATATTATCTGTAAAATATCTGAAATAGAAAAAAAGTACGACTAATGGTAAAATGACAAAGATTTCCAACTCTTTAGTGACTTTTTGGACATTCTTGAAGGAAGTGCTATTATATATATGGAATGGTGATGGGCAGAGGGATGCCAACTCAGAAGGAGAGAGAAGCCTGAAATTAAAAGTCGAAAATTCACATAACTTCTTACAGTGAGAGTGATTCTTTCTCTTAGCCTCATTGTCCTGGCCAGCCCTCGTAAGTGGGAGTCAGGGTGCAAGTATCTTTTATATGTTTTTAACCCCTCTCTCTCTCTCTCTCTCTCTCTCTCTCTCTCTCTCTCTCTCTCTCTTACACACATATATTGAAGTATTCTGTCTTTTATTTATTTATTTATTTGCAGACTATTATCTTCACCTTCATAATTGTTGTTTCGGCCAACTATTCCTCTGGACTTCATCCGGTGGTAAACTGCGATGGGATAGGAATGCTGAGTCTCTTAAACTGTATCTTTAGTAATTACTGTCTTCCATAGCTGTCGTCGTTTTACCACGTTTTGGCACACTACTCCTTGGGCCGGCTTTGGAAAGGATTAACAAATACAGACAATGCGCACCTGGAACTGTAGAGATTCAACGTCTCTACCCACTGTGCCATGGGCTCCCAAAGGGCGATCAAGGTTGAATTTTTTGGCCTTATAAATCCAAGTTTGGGGTGGGGGTGTTATCTGATATTCCACTGTCGGGTCAATACCGAATGGTATATAATATCTAATTATTGGAATTCTTTGAGGTGAGTAATTTGTATATTTCATTTATTTATTTGAGGACTATTATCCTCATCTTTATGGTTGCTGTTTTCATGTCACGGTTAACCACTTGATGAAGGCCAGAGGAATAGTTGGTCGAAACGTCGTGAAAATAGCAACTATAAAGATGAGAATAATATTCCGCAAATAAATAAATAAAAATATACAAATTACTCATCTCAAAGAATTCCAATAATTAAATAATATATATTATGTCTTTGTTCTGTTTAAATAAAACATTTTAAGCCAAACCAGCATCCACGATGTTTTCTGTCAACGGCAGAGTTTAACAGTTCAAGCAGTAGCCACAGCTTGGGATACTACAGAAGATGCACGGGCGTATAATGTTTATACACCCGTGATGGTAAGTAGTATTCCCCAGTGCTATTTGCGTTTTCTGCATTCTCCTCACGTCATTTGTTGGAAAGAGTCGGGTGTGTAGGGGGAGGGTGCATGGGGAAAAAGACTGATTAAATAAGTGTAAGAAATTGTCTTTCCTTGTTTCAAATTTGTATTGCTTTGTTTTGAACACAGAAAACAAGTGTCAATGCCAGAAAGGCAAAAAGAAGGCACACCCAACAAAAAGAAATAACGAAACTGCACACATGCACCTACGTTCTGCCTCAGTGACCCCATCCACCCACCGATCAGCCAATGAAGTGTAACAGCAATACATGAACGAAAGAAGGATCATGGTGGATCCATAGATGTCACAATATAACAATGGATTGTTTTGTTTTTTGTACATGTCACTCGATCTGTTTGAGAGGATTTCTTTTTTTCACGGTCGGTTGTTTGTGAACAGTATTTGCCTGAATCATGCAGGGGAGAGAGGTGGTGGTGGTGGAGGAGGAGATATGAAGTTGTCTTATTATCATTTATTGGGTCACGAAATAACGAGTTGCACACTGAAATGTCTGAACGATGCTTATTCATATGGGGGAACATTGCAAGTAAAGTTTCTTTGATATACCTATAATGCAATAATAAGTATCCTCACTAAAAATTGGGGAAAATTATTTTGTAGAATTTAAATTAATGGTAAAAATTATTATTTTTTTTTTTTTTTGTAATTTGACAATCCGCCATTCATTATTACTTGGTTAAATGACAGACTTACTTATCACCCCTTGCTTTACGGTTAGTTCAGCTCTTATCAATGGCCGATTCGTAAAATACAATGCAACTGATTTTTATTTTTAATAACAATTATTTATTCCTACTTTTTTTTGTGTACATACCTATTTTTTCCTGATACGGCATAATTGCATAGACAATATGGGATAATCACGTTGAGACGCCGGTTCACATCAGATCATCGAAGCTAAGCAACAATAAACCTGGCCTAACTATAGGTGACCATTTGGGAATACTAGGTGCTGTACAGGGTTGGAGCACTTCCACCAACAGTAAGTAAGATGCCTTTTTCCCTCCTCTGTCCAATGAGAGACACTTGGGCAAAATCGAGAATCCTCTTAGACCCCTCCCCCCTCAATCAGGGTACATCAAGTCATGGCAAGCAGGTTGAGCAGCCTGACGGTTTCTTCCAGAATTGGTCAACATTTTTTTGTGTTAGGATAAATAATACTGGTTGAGGTAAACTGGCTAAGACTACCTGCTGTTTCTGTATGAGCACTACCCCTACAGCAAGTAATTGCAACCTACTATAGGTATTATACTGAAAGGAACATCATAGGGGAATGGTGTGAATGCAGAGGGGACTTGTGATCCATAATCGAAAATAAAATGCGATACAAGAAGAAGAAGAAGAAGAAGAAGAAGAAGAAGAAGAAGAAGAAGAAGAAGAAGAATAGAGCAATATATTTCAAGTAGAAATCGCTTAATGTTTAAAAATAGCATTGATAATACATCAATTTAAGATTACAACTGATGTGGTGACTGATGTGAAGAATATGGTGGAATTCTGTAATAATGGTAATAACAATGAACGTACAGGAATATTTGGGGGCTTTATCAAATAAAATATTGAGAAGTAAGATTATCAAAATCAATTGTAAAATATAGCCAACTTGCATTATGATGGCTGTCATCTTGAATTTAAGAGGTTGACCATCTGATCATGGAAAACTATCATTGTGAAACGGTCCGAATGCAGCAGGGACTGATGAGCTATGATCATTAATGTCTGCGAGCAGACTTGATACTTGAAAAGAGGAAATGTAAGTGTATCACAGAGTTTTCCTGTTAATTCATTTGACACTGTGATCTTCACCTGTGTCCTAGATTCTATAATCATTGTCTGAACATATACGTAGATCTATAATATAAATAATCTATAATATAAATCTCACCTGTCTGTTTAAATGTATGAATGTATGTATGTATATATGTATGTATGCATGCATGTATGTATGTATGTATGTATGTATGTATGTATGGAACATTGCGAATAAACGAATGACGAATGAAGGGCGAATGAACTCTTTTTCTGGGTCAACAGCCAACTAGCACCGTGTATATTTGTGTGTGTGTGTGTGTATATGTGTATTGGGGTAGAGAGGGCTCCCGTAAGCTGTGGTGAAGGCAACCTTTCTAGGAGAAGCAAATTTCTGATTTAAAAAACCATAAAGCGGAAGACCAGTACCCGCATTAAGCTGGTCTGCAGTTTAATTTGTTGCTGGCTATCTTGCTCTTGCTTGTTGCTGGATCTCAACATTTTGAACCGAGAGAGAGACTTAGCTGTCGTACAAAGCTAAGACTCTGTAACATCATATTTGTATAGATACTCCCTCAGGCATTTGGGCTCATGGATTTTAAATGTCTGAGGGAGTGGCACTCGTCTGACAAGACGTTGCAATCATCATCATGTATGTATGTATGTATGTATGTATGTATGTATAAAACAGAGGCAACGAAATTTCACGAGATTTGAATCGTTTTGAAGGTCGACCCTTTGGACGACAAATATCGAAAAATTGTCCGAAAACATTAATTCTTTCACCCTCAACTGGGCACTTTTCTACAGGGACGGGTCGCTTTTTTCGCCGATATTTTCGAAAGTCATCGGCTCTTTTTGATTGACTAGCCTTAATTTAAACCTTCGCCACTTCCAGTTTTGCAATGGACGCATCAGCAAAGGCGTCATGTTTTTTTCACATTCTTTTCCTTCTTTGCGGTACAGGTTCAGGCCTGCCTGCCTACTACAACTGCATTTTTTTTTTGCTCAACACACACCTTCCAATACCTGGGCAACGCCGGTACCTAGGCTAGTAAAAAATAATCAGTAAAGTATGGGTCGATTTTTGATTGACTCGTAATGATATGCTCTTTTAGGTAACATATTTTTGCTAGTGTTTATGACGAATTTCCCCCAAATGAGGAGGTAATGCTTGGGAAGATGATACAATAACAAACAAAGATATAATACCTCCATGAAGAGGAGAAAATACCTGGTATGATGATGTTTTTTTTTTATTGGGGAGTCACTGTTTATCAGGGCCCAAAAAACACTCGATGATAAGGGTTTGAAGTGTCAAGTGGCTGTTGAGACAGCACCGTGATGATTAGTAATGGTGAAAATGGGGCAGAAATTGATTATTTATGAGGATGGCTCAACAAGAAATTGTTTATGCTGAACTTGAAAATGACCATGTTATAGTCAGCTGGAAGCAGATCCATGTTATTGTGTTCCACTGGTGGGCAGTTTTAAGAAACTTTTTCCATGGAATTTGTTTTTTAGTTTAAGGCACAGATAGAGAGTAGGGGAAATTGTTAAAAGTGGTTGTAGATAGACGAGTATTTGTTGTGGATGTTTTACAGAGGTGGCCATAGATTATAGTTAATCACCTGCCATGAAAATAACGATGGAATAGGGATATAACATCATGGCAAACAAAAATATACAGCGCTATACCCTCCCCTAAAAAGGGAGGGTAATTCATGAAAAGATGGTCTCCAAAGTATTCAGACTGTCACCATATGTTTCTTGCTGTCCTCCTCTGATTCTTCTGCCCTCGATCTTTCCTGTTTTCTTTGCTGGTTGTCGGAGAGAATTTTTATAACGATCAGGTGCCAACTGTCTATCATGGTGATCCTTACCGAGTGAGGTGTCTTGATTCAGAACCCTATTCATGCTGTTTCTCGAATCTAGAGTTTGATGTATTGCTATAGCTTAACTTCCTTTCCAGTTGTAAAGACAGTAAATTGCAGTTTCTTTCTGTCCGAGCATACTGGGCGATTTTCCTGACAATTGTACACAGCGGTATCTTCTGCTCAGCACAATGAAATACGAAAACATGAACAGAATTATTTCTGTTTGCTTCGATATTACACCTGCTCTCTCCACGATCTCATGTTACCCTGAATTGAGAATTAACCCTAACCCTATCCCCTTCAGTTATAGAAGTAATATAACGTTGTATGGTTTTCCATAATATTTTAACAGACCCAACACATTGTTGATGAAAGTCTCCCAAAGAAACAGAGGAAAGAAAAAAAGGAAAGAACTTTGACTCGCTTTTTCATTTCAACAAAAGGCATTTATTCTTGGTATTTCCAACAACGCCGTACATCTTGTTTTAAACAATTCATTTCTTGCATCTATACATCTTTTTAAGACGCTCTCATCATCACTCAATGTAATTTTTTTGGCCATGTCTTGAACAAGCGCTTCTCTGTCCTCTGTCGTTCTCCGGGCACATGTCGAACGCATACTTCTCTAAACTTCTCCAGCTACAAGATGAACATGTGCATCTCTGAATACCACGTCTTTGTCATTTCTCTTGCCCTGTGTATTCATTTGTCTCTGCTGTAACTACACTTTGCACAGCTGGCTTGGTCATTTGCATATCTTAGCTGTCATATGGCTTCTACTGCTAACAGCATTAGCATCTCTGGTACAGCAATAGTATTATTTTTTTATTCCAACAGACAGATACTAAAGCGTCATTAGCAATACATTTGAAATAAGCATCTCTATATATAAAAGACAAAACATCCACGCATGTTTTTGTATGTCCACAAAGGCTTTTTTCACTGGGGTTCTCGGGGGGGGGTCCTATTGTTTAGAACTTTTTATATACTCCCTAGATCATAATATCTACGATTTGCGAACGGAGGTCGTATCTAGATTTATTTTGATTGACTTTTATAAAATTCATGCTATTTCATCCTCTCGCGTGTTTATTCGTGTTTTTTGTATAAAAGCAAAACTGAATTGAAAGCAAAGTCAGCTTCTCGGCCTTTCATGCCAGGACGTCCAGAAAGCAATCAGCTTTGATTAATCTGGGGGAAACCCCTCATATCAGACAATTGCTATTCATTTGGACACTCTCTTTTTGTGGGAAGTTGGTTTTCCCCAACATCGTGAGGAAGAAAAGAACATTTGTTGAACTGGCCTCCAGCCAACGTTCGTCTCTGCAAGTCAACTTTTTGATTGACATCACTAACTTTAAACGCTTTCCACTTCCTATGGCCTTGTAGTATCATGGTAAAATCTCACGTTTTCTTTCGCTTTCTTTTCCGCCTTCGAGTTCAAAACACTTTTCTTTCTTTTTTTTTTTACATAGGCATCATCACCTATCAAGGCCCAGGGGCCACTAGAGGATAAGGGTTAAAGCGTGTACAGTAGTCAATTGGACAATATAGTAATTGTCAGTAATGGAAATTCAGTAAATTTGTTAACTTAAGGGGAACGGCTTATCAATAACTTGTTTACATTGGACTTGAAGACAACCATGTTGTAGTCAGCTGGAAAACAAGAAAACGGAAGAAACACCCAGGCAACGCCGGGTACTCCTACTAGTTTAATATAAATAAAACCTATTTGCTTTAGGTTAATATCTCTCTGTCTCTCTCTCTCTCTCTCTCTCTGTCTCTGAATATCGTTTTCTTTTGATACATGTGTAAACTAAAAATAAAAAAGAATTAAATAAATGTTTCAAAACAAAATACTTTTCATAAAATTTCTTGCACATTGCCTTAAAGAAATCCTGCAAATTCTGTTCTTATTCTTGAATAGCTTATAAGTCAACTGAAGCCCTTTATTAATCGAGTGTCTCGTTCAACAGAAACATTTATTTATTTAAGTATTCTAGTACTTGTGCAAAAGCATGGTTATTAGTTTTATAATAACATTAAATGAAAGATGAGAAATAAAAGTTATATATAACTTTATTATAACATCAAAACAATAAGGAAAGATTGATGGGGAAATTCAGAAAAAAAGGCTCTTTAGGCAATGCCATTTCGAAGTTACATGCTTCTCACCAGAATAGGAAAAGGGCCAGAATGATACAAAATGCAAATATAGAAAGAAATAGCTTAATGGCTTTTTTTTATTATATTACCTACATATGTATTACCTACATATGTATTACCCTTTCGATTTACCCTTATATTTTATACCTACTTTTAATTACTATTTACCATATTATCCTACTCCTTCAGTCCTATTTCATTTTTAAATGTCATTAAGCCAGTTTTTCTATACTTACATTTTGCGAGGAATTGGTGACCAACAGACTGCAGAAATAAACTTATTTTATCCAAAAAGCATACAAAAAAGAAAACTGCACAATAGACTTGCATGATCTCATGTTACCCTGATCAGGGGGTCTAAATGGGTTCTCGACCATGCCCAAAAGTCTCCTACAGACCAATGAAGGGAACGAGGTGTCTTACTTTTCTTTCGGCAGTAGTGCTGTCCCTCTACCTTTAGAAATAGTATAGTAATCTACCTTTAGAAATAATATAGTAATCTACCTTTAGAAATAATATAGTAATCTACCTTTAGAAATAGTATAGAAATCTATCTTTAGAAATAGTATAGAAATCTATCTTTAGAAATAGTATAGTAATCTACCTTTAGAAATAGTATAGTAATCTATCTTTAGAAATAGTATAATAATCTACCTTTAGAAATAGTATAGTAATCTACCTTTAGAAATAGTACAGTAATCTACCTTAAGAAATAGTATAGCAATCTACCTTTAGAAATAGTATAGTAATCTACCTTTAGAAATAGTATAGTAATCTACCTTTAGAAATAGTATAGTAATCTATGTTTAGAAATAGTATAGTAATCTACCTTTAGAAATAGTATAGTAATCTACCTTTAGAAAGAGAATAGTAATCTACCTTTAGAAATAGTATAGTAATCTACCTTTAGAAATAGTATAGTAATCTGAATTGAGCATTAAACAATAGTAATATCATAGTCTTCCCTTTTGTTTTCAGGGGTCAAGGAATGGTGAACAGACATAAGCAACTCCAGAACACACGGCCACTATGTGCTGTAAGAGTTTATACGCCCTCTATTGAATAACTGTTTCCACTGAGAAGTTTTCGAAAATATTTGAATCATTTACAAACCCTCTAAAATAACTTCTTCACGGTACCAAACTCCACATGTGTAATTTGAATGTTGATTCGACTTGTTCCATGGCAATATTTAAAAAGAAATTAATTTATGTTTGAGAGTGTGAACCAAGGTGTTTCCATTAGCTCCAAAGTTACCAGAGTCTAAGCCATATTAAAATGGTTTGTTCCCTGTGGGCTGAGGTGATTCTGATCATGTGCAGTTCTAGAAGGTTCATCCTCCCGGGCTTTGCCTTCACACCCATTGAGAAGAGGTTAGTTTATTGCTAATTGCCCGAGGCGCCTCTCACAGACAAGAGTGCTCTTCTTCTAGGGTACTGTCTTTTAAAATCCCACTTTCTAACCCTTGTGTCACATCATCCCAGTATGGGAAGGGAGATAAACAATAACTTATTAAAATATCTAATAATGTCTCGGTGTTATTCAACTGCACTGAATCTGTTTCAGTATGGGTATTTCAACTAGTATGAAAATAAAATCACATATTAAGGGCAGATAACTCAGTATGTGCTTCATTTTGTTTTTCACGTTTTGGGGGCGGGGCAAGTGGGGAGAGGGATAATTTGTCACATGGAAAAGAATTTAAAATCTACGCCTGGATCGACGCTTAGTTGATAATTGAATTAAAACCAATTACACATTCATTACCCAATAAATCTTGGAATAGCTTATCATGGAAAAGTTTATGTTAAAAAGCTCACATTTTGTCTATAAATCCGTTTGAAATAAACTAAAAAAGAGGATTAAATATTGTAATATAGCACACACATGCTGATATACACACCCGTGCTTCAGTGTGTGTGTGTGTGTGTGTGTGTGTGTGGGTGTGTGTACTATAATTGAGTGGCAGATGTTTGGTAACGAAACTGTTCTTTTTTATTTCCCAAATCCTATATTTATTTATTACTACAGATTAGGGATTTGAAGCAAAGGTTCATAACTTTGGAAGCTTTCCTCCATTTTGTTTCTGTGTTTTTTTTTTCAGTTGCGTGCAAAGATGTATTTAAATAAAATAAAATATATAATAATAATAATAATAATAATAATAATAATAATAATAATAATAATAGTGTTTCTTTTTATTTTGTATTTGAAGTCTTGAAAAAATATGAAGAAATCAGATAAACATGAAACCAATTCTACACAGTTGGCCAGAAGACAAGGAGATCGCGACCTCCCAATACTC
This sequence comes from Euprymna scolopes, assembly GCF_053919585.1. NCBI lineage: Eukaryota > Metazoa > Mollusca > Cephalopoda > Sepiida > Sepiolidae > Euprymna > Euprymna scolopes. Next base: position 127,805,654 of record NC_136490.1, on the reverse strand, counting down.
ATCTTGACTCCTTTTATAACAAAAGAAGAGACCTTATAAAATGTTCAGTTGGTTAGCTTAAGTTTATATATATATATATATATATATATATATATATATATATATATATATATATATATATATATATATGTATATATATATATGTATATATATATATTATTTACATGATTTGCAATCTCATATTTGTATATTATTTTACAAGCACATCTATGGAAATTCTAGAATGTACATACATACATGCATACATACATGCATACATACACACACGCATACACACACACACACACACATATATATATGTATATATATATATATATATATATATATATATATATATATATATATATATATAGCCTTTGAGATTTGAAAAAAAAAAATATGTATACAGCCTTTGAGATTTGAAAATATATATATATATATATATATATATATATATATATATATATATATATATAGCCTTTGAGATTTGAAAAAAATCACTTGACCGCCGGTCAAGTGTGAGGGAAAATTTACTCGCCCCAAAATATTTTTACTCGTCCGACTTTATGTCTTTGTTTCAGTCAATAATAGTTAATAATTTTATAACAATTCAAGAAATTACTGTGTGTATAATCTAACAAAAAATATTTGTGTAACTCTTGTAAATCAACTATTTTATTACTACAAACATTTCTGTAAATATTCAACAAAATGTTGAAATACACCAGTTTCTTTATATAGTATCAGTCATATTGTTCCATAGAAATAAGAATCATTTCTTCGGATGCTTATCGGAACGATGCGTTTTTTTCCACTATCAAATGTTCGTCTTTACTTTTGTAAGCATGAAGCGTATGTAGTTGTAGCGTTGAAGAATTTTTTCTAATTGAATTTCAAAATCAGAGAGCTAAAAGAAGGTGACATTTTGACTACACGCCGAATGTGTAAATTTGACCTCTTGTTGACCTTTAGTGTGAGCACTCTTTTTTCTATACTACATTCCAACGGTCTCAGAGCTAGAGATGAAAGAATTCACAAATGATGAGACATAGGTCATTCTAAATAACCGTATATTTGAGGGTCGTAAAATAAATGAGAATTTTTCTGTTTCTTTATTTAAAGAAATTTTATCGACTGGCGGGCGAGTGATTTATGATTTTTAGTCGCCCCAGAAAATTTTCAATCGACTGTGGTGATCGATCATGTAAAGTCTCAAAGGCTGTATATATATCTATCTATCTATCTATCTATCTCTCTCTCTCTCTCTCTCTCTCTATATATATATATATATATATATATATATATATATACATGTGTGTGTGTGTGTGTGTGTATCTATATATATATATATATCTGTCTATATATATATATATATATATATATATATATATATTTATATATATATATATATATATACTAGCAAAAGTACCCCTAGTTGACTGGGTTCAAAAACAGCCTACAGAAAATGGACACTGATTTATGAAAATATGATAGGTTATGAAAAGGAAGGGTTGTAAATTTGGGTTGAATTTGGGAGTATCAAAACCAAAGCAAAATATGATGAAAGTAAAAATAAAATAGATAAACCTCATAATTTATTATATCAGACTTGTTCATACTGAAACACCTATCACAATATTCTGTGGATCTGTATTAAAAAACCTTGTTAAACTTTGTGACATATTTCCATTCTATGAAGGTCAGGTGCGAACGAACACACCATAATTTTATTATACCATATTTCTTCAAACTGAAACATAATTATGAAAGTATACTTACGCAGATAGATATGAAAAGTCTTTATTAAAGTTTGTACCTATTTCTATTCTTTGGAGGCCATGTGCGAACGCAGACCCCACAATTTTATTATACCATCCCGATTTAAGTTAAAACATACTTATAAAAGTATTTTTATGTACATCTATATCAAAAACACTTGTAAACAAATTTTTTTAAATTTTTAAATTTTTTATTTCCATACTTTGTGGACCAGGTGCGAAGACAGATCCCACAATTTTAATGAACCACCGTTCTGCCAGATCAAACATACCCATTCCTGTGTCTCGATACATCTTCTATCATTATATGTAATCAGTTTTTTTTAAATAGTCAACCATATAGGAACCTATTCGTGACCACACACACACACACACACACACACACACACACACACACACACACACACATTCAGCTTTATATTATAGAATATATATATATATATATATATATATATATATATATATATATATATATATATATATATATATATATATATACAGTATATCTCAATGTATATATATATATTCCTAGGAGTATAGAAGATATGTTTATATATACATATAAAAAATGTGCCGTTTAGTTTTGTCAGACTGTGGATACCTGCTGAATTGTGCCTTCGTGTGAAATTATTGTGACAAGAGTTGCGCAATCCCCAATCACACCTCCCTTTAGTCAGCACTGTTTTTATTCCAGTTGCCAGTATATATAAGTTCACGACAACTGGAAACAATGCCAAGATAAGCAGAGAGCACATACAGTACCTAGCCTTCCCAAATGACAAGAACTGCACGCCTGTGGAACTCTGTTCCATCTGCCTGCTTCCCACCGGACTACAACTTGGATGTCTTCAAGTCCAACGTTAACAAATTCCTAATGAACCACCCCCTTAAGTAAACACTTCATCAAATCTCCACATTAAGGTAATGTACTTGCAATAACCCTTATCCCTGAGTGGCTTCCGGGCCTTGATTAGTAGTGTTCACTGTTTAAAAAAAAAAACAACCTTGTACTGGACAGGCTCATTATTCCTTTGTGCCGTATATATATATATATATATATATATATATATATATATATATATATATTTAATTGTTATTGTTACTTTTTCATTGCAGCTTTTCTTTTCATTTCAGCTTTAAGTCAATGACTATCCCCCATTAAAATAAATCTGTGTCATCTATTATAGCGCAGAAAAGAAAATGGTAAAAACAAACTGCTTTGGAAACTTGGAAACTGCAAGTAGAGGAAGCCATGTTGGATAATAATTATGTAAGACTAGAATTATAGGAAGTGACCCAGAGATTAAGAGAGCTTTGTTTAAGAGATCGGGTACGGAAGGCGATTCTTGCAGAGAAAGCCAGAACTATTCTGCAGACCGATAAAAAGAAAAAGAAAATGGTAAAACTTAAAAAGAAAAAAAAAAAAAGCGAAAATCATATTTGACTTGTCCCTTGCTATGCTCTATATGAGCAGCAGCGTCCACCATATTTTTCGTGTCGTGTGGGTGATGTATGACAGGGGAGTCATCAGGAAGTTTATATCAGAGAATTTTTGTGTCTTTGGTGTTATTATCTATTTTGGAGATAGGTAGAGATTAGAAAAAAAGGAATTAAAAAAAATGGTTTACTGGTTATGTGGGAAGAAGGGGAAATATGAGACAGATTAATATGGATAGAGATAGAAGATATTCAAAAAAGATATGTGCAGACCAAAATTCTTGGTTCCTACTTCTTGGGTGTGATTTAATGTCTTGTTACGCGATTTCTCCTAAAATACAGAGGCAGTTGGTCACCATTCAACGACACCAATGACCTTTGTCAGTGAGGTCATTGCGCCATTCTGTTTATGCGCTATTCTTTTTGACAACTGGCTTCGAACTTAGATTTAACTGGTGCTCGAAGCACCTATCTCGTATGGTAAGACTCAGCACAAATCCAACAGAAAAGAGGCAACAGCAAAAACAAAAAATAAAAAGCTATTCTAGAGGTGGAGATGTTGGAATGCAAAAAAGATCAACTACGTGTAAGGGGGATAACCGAGTTTCTTTTTATTTAACTTTATTTCTTTGTACACAACGAAAAGAAATTCTGAATAAAAAATGTCAAAAAAAATGAATAAAATATCGTAAAAGTTGATCCTTAAGATTGAGGGTTTTTTTTCTACGCTCTGTCACGCATTTTTAGTTTTTTCATTATATATCATATACAATATATATGCGCATATATATGTATTTATATATTTATATACAGTGTGTGTGTATATATATACGCATATACATATATGTACGTGTATATATACGTGTATATATACATATATATGCGTATATACATGTAAATATATGCATATATATGCATACTTATGCGTATATAGATATGTATATGCATATGCGTGTATATATATATATATATATATATATATATATATATATATATACACATATTACCTTCCTAAGACAAGCACATACACATAAACAAATGTTTCCGTATACTACATATATATATATATGTGTGTGTGTGTGTGTGTGTGTGTGTAATCTCTGCATTTATATTCATTTATACCATTCAAGTCTCTCTCTCTCTTTATTTCTCTCTCCTCATATATATATATATATATATATATATACACATATATATATATATGCATATTTTACGTGCATCAGCAGATATAAATACAGCTTACACACACTCACAAACACACATATGCATACAAAACATATGGAAAATATTGACCTACTTGGTGTATATTTGTCTTGGGAAGTTACCTAATTTCTGTGTTATTGTCTTTGTTATTTATATAATGGTAAGCATATATATATTTATACATACATACATATATATATATATATATATATATATATATATAGATATATTCACACCTATTGATAAACATCTACATATATATATGTACATATATATATATGTATATATCTATATGTGTAGATGTTTATCAATAGGTGTGAATATATATATATATATATATATATATATATATAAATATATATATATATATATATATATATATATATATAATGGCAACCTTCTCTCTTTTGAGACAATGGCATTCTGCACCTAGTTGTAGTTTACTGCAGTGTCTGTTGTGGCTAAATAGTCCAATTTTAGATTTGTAACTACATTGGCAGTTTCTGCAGTTATAGTCAACGATGGGGATGACGGGGGTGGTAGGGGTGGCAAGAGTGTAGTGTATCCTCTTTCGCCTGTATGTTCTCTTTTCCCCACATTGTCTTTCTCTCTTCTTTTATGCTAATTTGATGTCGTCTTTGACCTTTGCTCGCCAGGCTGTGCGATCGAATGACTTTGCCTCAGGATCTTGTGGTTGAATGACACAAGTCTTCAGGTCTCTGTTGCAGATGTCCTTGTAGCGCAGAGTTGGTCGTCCGATTGTCCATGTTCCAGAGGCAAGCTCGCCATACAGGATGTCTTTTGGGATGCGACCAACTTCCATCCTGCACACATGACCGGGCCAACACGAGCGTCCCTGGGTTTGAATGGCAAATATACTTGATATGCCAGCCTGGGACAAGACAACTATGTTTGTGATTCGATCCTGCCAGGAGATGCTTTAAAGACGTGGAAAGCATTCAATGTTCATTCTTGGTGTGAGTACAAAGTCCAGAACTCACTACTAAAAAGGAGAGTACTCAGCACACAGGCCTGGTATACCCTTTTGGCTTGACAAGCCATGGCAGTGATTGTTTTGCCTACCCTTATGTTGAGTTCTGCGTTCAGAGACAAATTGCTGGTGATGGTGGATCTGAGGTATGTGAACTTGTCTACCATCTCCAGGGTGTGTTCCCCAATAGTGATTCTATATGTGGTGTTGGTATTTTGGCTCATGATGTTTGTTTGCTAAAAAATCTCTGCAGCTATGCTCTACTAATATATATATATATATATATATATATATATATATATGTGTGTGTGTGTGTGTGTGTGTATACATATGTATATATATATATATATATATATAAGGACACACATTGATAAACGCATGCACACAGATGTGTGTGTGTGTGTGTGTGTCTGTGTGTGTGTGTGTGTGTGACCCAGAGCTTTGACATCTAGTTCATCACAAATATATTGGCATTAAGAACTCGATTGTTGTTTTCTTTTTATATATATAACTTCTTCATATGAATACATAAAAGGAGAAAAAACTGCAATACTTTTTTTCTCTGATAATCTTTGAATGATATCCAAGATGCAAAACACTGTCAAAGATAAAAGTTCTTTCTTGTGAGAGAAATTCTGTTTTTACACATGATGACGTCATCCATTGATCAATTTCATGGGACCTTTCCAGAGCAGGGCATCGCGTTTCGATTAACGTACGCATATCACCTGTTTTGAAATGATTTTCTTCCGATGGATTAAGAATTCTGTTCTCATAAAGAATTCTTCGAAAACTACTATGATGACATGGTAAAAAGAAGTTTTTTTGAATGCGATCTTTTAACCTTCATTATTTTTAAATGAAGGTAAAGCATTTGGTTTTGTATTTTTCGGATAAGGATTCATAATTTGGATTATTTGGGATTATTGTTCTCATTTTGGATGTTATGCTCTAAAGTTCAACTGAGATAATCTCCAAACTTCTTCAGGTACGTCTTATGAAACTCAAGAATTTTTTTATGAACTGTATAGCAGAAACCTTTATTTGACAGATGGGGGGGGGGTGGTAGTTGGCTCTCATTGCGTCAGCCATGATCAAGTAGAAGTCTTAAATCATTCGTAACAGTATTCTTACTATCACCCATACAGGCGACTGAAACTTATCCTCCAGAAAACTGTCACTTATAAATGACTATTATTTTTCACTTTTATCTATTGTGCTATGGATCCTGGCATTGAATAAATGCAGGCTTCTATTTAAAATATCGTACAGATTCCTGAGTATCATGGTCATAAAAGCAATAATCATCTTTCGTTCGTGTTAGATCCTTACATTAAGCGGCTTCATGCCTTGTCTGGAGTGATTTCCATAAAAAAAATTGAATTCATATTAAATTAATTTTTCCCCCCTTTTTGTAACGTTATGTATGTTCACCATGCGTTAACATGCAAACACTCGGGACCCACACGTTGCAAACTCTGTCACAACAGAGACAAAGAATAGGAAAGAGAAAAGAACTTCAACTCTTGTTTCAATTAAATAAAGGGTAATGTTCGGAATTCTGTGCAGATTCCGTAATTCGAGAGAAAGATTCCGAATGCAACAAGACACATATGAAAAAGGCTTGAAGTTTTCATCGGTTGAAACGTTGTGAGAATAACATCTAAAATGAGAAGAGTTATATATTTATTTATTTTCGGTCAACTATTCCTCTTGCCTTCATCAGGTGGTAAACCGCGACGGGATAGGAATATTGCGTCTCTTCACTGTATCCTCAGTAATTACTGCCTTCCATAGTTGTTGTCGTCTCACTACGTTGTGAAACAACAACTACAAGACGAGGATAATAGTCCGAAAATAAATGATTGCAAAAGAGTTATGCTGTTTATTTTGAAAAAACAAAAAGTAGCAAAAGCATGCAACGAAACCAACAGATAAGCGGCCACAACTGGCATGCATCCGCCACAAAGAAACAGTAGCTGTCTGCAGGACTCAACCTAGAATTGTCTGACTTTGCGGCCACGGTCAAACGCGCATGATTACACAAAGTAGGCACTTTTTAGCAATCTAAAAGAGCTCAATAGAGTGAACGACTTTTTTTGTTGCTAGATCGACATTGTTTTGAATGCAGTGCAGCTAACGTCGCTTAAGTGTGTTTGTCATCGGTATCATTAGTCAAGCATTCTGTTTTAGTTTTAAGGTGTAAGCATCTGCCTTCGAATGCTGCTTATATGTGAAATGAGGACATCCAAAGATTCTTATATCTGTAATACCGATATCTAATAGTTCTTACGTCTGTAATGACGACATTAGAATATTCTTAAATCTTTCACGACGACATACGAAGGTGTTTATATGTACGGCAGAATCACGTTGACACACCAGTTCTCGGCAGATCACTAAAGTTAAGCAACATTGAGCCTAGCCAGTACCAGATGGGTGAACATTTGAGGAGGCAAGGTGCTGTATGTACCACGAGGTAAAATACCAGGTTGGGAAACTGGCGCTGTCTATCCTTCTCTCGAGGGTAGATGGCCTCTCTTGCGTCACAATAAAAAAAATACCCTTGATAGTCCTGGCAAAGCATCAAGTATTCAGCTACAGACAAGATTTGAATTACACTACAAACTCGTGTAGTGAGTTCAATCTCAGCTGCGGCCGAATGTTACGTTTACATTACGTTACGTTTATATAATAATGACGACATATCTGACGATTCTTCCATGTTATGATGATATCTGAAGGTGTTTACATCTTTAATGGTGACATCTAAAAGGGATTAAATCTGGAACGATTATATCATGCGTGTTAAGATGTAGACATTGGAGACCCAACATGTTGTAGACTCCATCGCAAAGGAAACCAAGCAAGGAATATTTCAACTCGTTGTTTCAGGTTTACACAACAAACATTTATTTCTACATCTTTAACACGATCATGATCGTGATCGTGATCCCTAACGTGATTGTTATCCCTAATGTGATCGTGATACTTCTTTCTGACTGTGATCTTCGAATATGATCCTTGGTCTATGCATACGTTCTTCATTTTATAATCTTTTTCTTTTTCCATGCCATGACGCTACTTTGTGTACAGCTGGACATCTGCATACGGTCAACATATATGCGTCCGCACTTTGTTACAATATGAATATGTCCAGATTTTCTCATCATAAGAATATGATTGGCTTGTGTAAGCCATAAAAGCATGGAAGAGATGTCGAAAGATATGCCGAAATCCTAAAGCATATTACCAGCTACGACTATGAACAAGCGATTTACTAGATCATATTATTCGATTACTGTTAGTGTAGCCATGGCCACAGCTACTTCAAACAAATATATCCGTTTCCGGGACATATGAGTTTATGACAAATATTCGACAAAGTCATTTGAGAATAAAGGTAAATAAGATGGATATATTGTCAATTGAATGATGAAGGATATTATGAGATGATTGGAAATGATGAATGAAATGAATAAAAGAGATGGATTTATGATGTAATGGATATGCGCACATCCAGGTTCCTCCTCAAAAGCAATATGATATGGCAAGCTGAGAAAGATGTCAAAAGATACGCCAAAAGCCTAAAGCTTAAGCATATTACCAGCTGCGACTACAAGCAACCGTTCATTAAGGCGATTTACTAGATTGGTTACTGTAGTTAAAACAACTCAGCTACTAACTAAAATATCCTATTCCGGGGCATATCAAGAGTAAAAGGTATTTATAAAAAAAGGGAAGATGCACAAAGCATAATCCAGGCATAGTTTACTGTAATTAATACGGATGGGAAATGAAGTACAATTACTGAGCACTAAAATTAAGCTATCCATTTTAAAAAAAGAAAAAGAAATAAAGTATCCATTTGATAAATTATTCAAATAACCTTAAAAAAATACATTCGATGTAAATCTTTATTGAGATTTTTTAATACTTTAAACCTTATTTAATATTGGGACAGCCATGAACACTTGAATAATGTAAAAGGGTTGAACTCTAACATGAATCCTAAGTGAGGCAGTCTATTGATGAAACCAGTATCTTCAGGCAGCCTGATCTCGTGGCACTAGATAAAATACAATTACTGAGCACTAAGTTTAAGCTGGCCATTTAAATAGAAATTAGACGTATTTTCTATAATTATAAAATACTAGCGGGGTGCTTTGCCTGATCGTAAAATACGCTTAAATATGATATTTTAATTTGTCCAGACTTCGTATATATTAATTTAAGAGTTGTGATTTCAAAAGTAAAAAAAACAGTATTTAGGTGCCATCAACTAGTATAGAAACCAAAAGCAAAACCGTAGCATTCAAAGCTGGCGACGTTACCACCACACCAACGTGACACACATATAAACTGATTAAAAATTAAAAAAAAATTAAAGATGAATGTACAAAATGTATAGAGATTGTTTTTCAATTTTGACTTCTTTTTTGGCGCCTTACAAACTATTTTAACCGGCTAAAGACCCATAAAAGAATGTTCATAAAAAAATTCAATCATTTGAAGTCCCTAGCGCTGCTCTAAAACTTTTCGTTTCGGGAGAGATAGAGTTTGAAAATATGGAGACAGACAGACAGATGTATAGCCTTTCATATATTAGATTAATTATTATTATTTATGTAGATATGGGCATGCATGTAAAAATGGAAATAAACGAAATCTTGAGGGAATAGAAGAGTCACCAATTAGCAAGCGCTAACAAAAGCATAAACAGAGTTTTGTAAATGAAAAATGGAGAAACGTAAAATTTGAACGTTAGTCGAAATAATTGAACGCATAAGTAAATGCAATGTTTTTCTTTCACACGAAACTTAAAAATTCAAACCTCGTGTAATTCCGATTTATGTTCTATCTGCTCGACGATTTCTGCTGAAACGTCAAAAAAAAGAAATCACTGAATACCCGATTGATTTTATTATCACTTTTGATTAGCGCCATTCATTGCTGACGCAATCTTCGGTCGCTTTAAAACAGAAGCTGCTTGTTGAAATTTTCCGGTTCATTGAGTTGGAAGGCGCCACCTTGAAAAAAAAAATGGTAAAGTTGGAAGAAACGGATCACTTCTCAAATGTCGTGGATTACCCCCCCCCCTCCTCCTCTCTCTTTCCTCATCTCTACTCTTCTCTCCTGTCGTCTTTTTTGATTTGATAGATGCGTGAATGGGAGAGGTGAGCTGTTGAAGATTACGTAATGCACTTACTGCAATCAATTACTGCGTAGAAGGGGGGGGGGGGAAGTTGCACATTTATGAATCAATGCAACAAAATAAAATGTCAATTGCATGTCACTGATCTTATCAGTCTTTGATAAATGCAATAACAGGAAACAAGAAAAAGCTTTGAAAAAAGAAAGGACTGATTTTTTTTTTCTAAGTGTAGACAAGTTTCCAAACAAGTTAACATCTGGATTTTTTGGATGAGGATTTATTATACGTATTATTTGGATTATTCAGACTACTGTTTTCATCTTGAAGGTTATTTTCACAACGTTTCGATCTATGTGACCTCCGACCTTCTTCAGGTGTACCTTGTACTCGGGAATCATCCTGTCAGACTCGGCAATCTGTACGGAATCTGGGATGATGAACCGTTCCCCTTAAGTAATCCAATTTACCAATTTTACACTTCTAACGATAACTATGATATTGTCTTTTTGGCCAATGTACACTCTTTAACCCTTATCCTCGAGTGGCCTCTGGGCCTTGATCTGTGGTGATTCTTCTGTAAATAAAAAACCTTTCATTTAGTCCACAAATTGTGCAGTCAATCATGACCTGAGTATGTTACAATTGTATTTGGAGTGTCGTTCGCGCTGATGATAAACTCTTCAATCCTCAGTGTGGGTAGCATTTTTTTTTTTAGTTGGGAGTCACCACTTCTCAAGGCTCGAAGGCCACTCGAGGATAAGGATTAATGAATGTAAGGTGGTAGTTTAATAATCGTTAATGGTGTAAATTGGGTAAAATTTGATTATTTATGGGGACAGCTCAATAAGAACTTCTTTATATTGTATTTGATGGCTACTAGGTTGTATTTCACTGGAAAGCAAGCCAGTGGAACAGTGTTCAAAAGGCAGGCAGTTCGGGGAAAGAAGATTTAGTGTTCAGATAGAGAGTGGGGGAAATCGTATATAATGGTTGTAACTAGTCGAGCATTTTTTGTGAAAGTTTGGCAAGGGAGACCATAGATTGGAGTTCAATTAGGCACTTGCCATGAAAATAATGATAGAACAGACAGGCTTGCAACGTCTCTTCTGTGAAAAAGAGGTTGCTGGGAATGGAAAAGGGCATCACCTATTCGGTTTTGAAGCTGGTTTTGAACTCTATCAAGGCAGGATAGGGCACGTCGAGCAGTTCTTGGCCAGATGTGGCACCAGTCATCCATTTTAAGGCATATCTGGCTCTTATATTGATAGAGGATTGCATCAGCAGTGAGAGACCTTCTGGAATGGTAAAGTAATTCAACTATTTTTTCAGCAATCTTGGCAACAGATTCAATGTATGTGTTCCATTCCAGATCAGGAGTTAAGGTCAATCCCAAAAGCTTGTCAAGACATGCAGCTTCTCCAAGTGAGAGCCATTCATTTCAATTCGGGCGTGATGGGGGTCAACGCGAATTACTTAAGATTTCTATCCAGTCATGGCTGACAGAACAAGAGCATGTTAACTGCATGGATTCAATAAAGGGTTCCGTTCAAAAGACCGTGCAGATTCTAAAGTTCTTCGGAAAGATTCTCGAGTTCGACAAGATACACCTGAAGAAGGTCGAAGGTTACGTCAATCAAAACATTGTGTAAATAATCCAAAAAATATGTGTTTGTATTTTACTTGTTTTTTTGTTTTTTTCTGTTTCTAAATCTTTTCTGACTTTTTCTGATTTGTTCTTATGTACTTATCTCCCCACAAGGGCAAAATCGAAACATTGTGAAAATAACACTCAAGTATAACAAGGGAAATGTTAGATACAGGTCAGTTTTTTATATGAGAGAAATCCAAATCACTCAAAAAGAGGCACTCTGAATTGGGACAAAAAATAAAAATTGTCTCAGTCTAGAAGAATTACTCCTTCATCGACCGAGCTAAAGGTGAAGGATTTTCTCATTTGTCAATCATCATAGAAATGTTAGTTTTAATTTTCGGTTTTACCATGTTTTAATTGATTTCCTTTATTTCTTTTTACTTTCGTTATAATAAAAGGGACGTTCCAAAAGTAATGCCTCCTATTTTTTATTCAGCACATTGTTTTGTGTGTGGGGAGATAAATAATTACGGGCTGATCTTACTCTATTTTTTCATTATCTTTTATGAAAATATGATTCGCTTCATATGTTGCAGTTTCTATTTATGCACTAAACACCAAAATCATTGTTTAAGTATAAATAATATTTTGCTATCTGTCCTCTGAAGAGAAGAAGGCATTCTTTGAAAATCCGCAGAATAAGGAATTTTTTTTAATGTTCAATGTGTTTCCTTGTTGGCTAATCAATATTTGTAAATATGGATTTACAGAATTTTAATTTATGCTCTTTCATATATATATATATATATATATATATATATATATATATATATATATATATATATATATATAAGTGAATTTAGTTTACAAACAAATGGCTACACATAAGCATACATGTTTCAACGAAAACCCAGTAAGGGAATAGCTTCGTCAGGCCAAGGACATCTCTGGGCCTGACGAAGCGATTCCCTTACTGGGTTTTCGCTGAAACATGTATGCTTATGTGTAGCTATTTGTATGTAAACTAAATTCACTTATTTGGCTCTGTCTAAACATTGAACACTCTTTTGGTGGACACACTTATATATTTTGTTTTGAACAAATAAATAACTACTACCAATACAATATATATATATATATATATATATATATATATATATATATATATATATATATATATATTTAATTGAATATGAAAATTGAATAGGATTAAAATAATGTTTTTCTTTTAGCCCGTTTTTTGAGGGAAATAGAAAATTACGGACATATATATATATATATATATATATATATATATATATATATATATATATATATATATATATATTTTTATAATATATATATATATATATTTAATAATATTGTTAAACTATAAACCTAAAATATGAATTATGAATTACAAAATATCTGGTATTTCCCTGAAACCGCTGGCCTTGATGGAAGGGTGACTAAAACTTTCTGCTATAATTTGTAATAACAACAAGGGGAGACTTGATTCCAAATATTTCTCATGTGATATCTCCCTCTCTGGTTTTCATACATAAAGTAAATTTCACAGTGTATAAGAATTATTTGATACTGGAGATATTTATAATCGTATTCCATTTCCAAAAGAGGGGAGATATAACATATGAGAAATGTTTGGAATCAAGTGTCCACTTGCTGTTATTTTAAATCATTTGAAACCATCGCAGCAAGTTTTTGTCTCGCCATCATCAAGGCCAGAGGTTTTCGGCAAATATATATATGTATTATATATATTAGTGATGGGACGATTCCAATATTTTTCCCAATTCCAATACAATTACCGATTCCAATTACGATTCTTTATAAATCTCTAATCATTTAACTATAAGATTGCTATTTCTCTCGATTTTCGTAAAAACACATATTTAATATGCAGATATTTTCCTAAACTTTAAAATACGCTTTTGGATGAGGATGAGTCGATTTTAGCTTTAATGGTATTTTAAAATCAATAAATGTTTATTGTTTTATCATTTTTAACAGCAATGTTAGATTTTGGTTTAAACAAAATCCCCCCCCCCCAAAAAAAAGACAATTAAAAGAATTGTTTTAGCATCGAAATATAGACATCGACTTTTCTGATTCCGATACCGATTCCGATACCATTAAAAGAATCGTGTTGACATCGGAAAATAGGCATCAATTTTTCCGATTCTGATACCGATTTCGATACTGCCAAATCTTCTGATTTTTCCAATTCCTGATTCCAGCTCTGAATAATCGTCCCAACACTAATATATATATATATATTTATATATATATATATAATAATCATATGTGCATTGTACTGAAAGTAAAAACGTTTTTGCAGTTGAGCAAATAGATTTTTCTTGTTCTTTAGGAATTTAGTTTGGTATCAAATGCAGACAAATGAAAAGCTTTCAGAAGTGGAAACTTGTATAAATCAGGTCTTCAGAAAAAACAGATTATTTACCAGAATGTTTGTTCAGAGTGACGCCATATTTTCTTAGAATGACAAATTGCTTCTTTGGGCCAAAAGCAGGAAAAAGCAGGAAATACTAATCTAAAGCAAGCAGCAGATTTTTAGAATACAATATCGCAGAATATTTCATAGAACTCCCCACCCCCCCCAAAAAAAGGCAGGATCAAAGTATAGTGTCTGTTTTTTCTTGACAAGCCATTACCACTGTGGTGAAACGATTACTCTACTTTGTATTCTCCTCTTTGAAGGACGTATGGGTTTTCTCTTAGCTGGGTAGGCTTCATTCATGTAGGGGTATTGAGTGGACTATGCAGGAATTTTTTAATCCTCATCCAGAAGAAACTCTGATTGATGAGAAAGTAGGCGGGTTTTGAATCGCAGCTTGAGGCACTTGTTTGTCAAGGCATAGTGAAGCGTTAATGACCATATATCTATTAGACGTTAGCCTGTTTTTAACGGGCAAAAGTTATGGCCGGTTGATAAAGAATCAGTGCTTTATTGATGGTTTAATATAGATGCATTTATTTTTGCATGAAATATTAATCCCTATCAATCTCTAAATGTGCATCCAGCGGATGCCATAATACTTAGTTCGCTGAATCTTATCATAGCAAATGTCCATACAAAATCTGGATCGCCCCAATAATTTTAGAAAAAATGGAACACACAAACGGGCAGAAAGACAAACAGATCAAGAAAAAAATGAACTAGAGACATTAACAAATACCACCAGGATCTTCAGCCAGGATATCCAAATGGAGTTTGGTATGGAAAAGTGCGCTACTACTAATTATAAGAAAGGGAAAACTAGAGACGACAGAAGGCATGGAACTTCCCTACCAAACAGAGATGGGGGGAATGGGGGAACACAACGCCTATAAATACCTAGGTTTACTGGAAGAAGACACCATCAAAGCAACAGAAATGAAAGAGAGAATTGGAAAGGAATACCTCACGAGAACAAGAAAACTTCTCGAAACCAAATTATATAGCAGGAACCTAATAAAAGGCATAAATACATGGGCAGTATCACTAGTAAGATACTCTGGACCATTCATAGGGTGGACTAAAGAAGAACTCAGACAACTCGATCAGAGAACCAGGAAACTCATGAGCATGCACAACACACGACATCCGAAGGACGATGCTGACCGACTCTACATAAAAAGGGAAGACGGAGGGAGGGGGACTGGCGAATATAGAAGACTGTGTGAATGACAGCAAAAAAGAACTAGAAAAATACTTAATGCAAAAAACTGAAAGAATATTCATAGCAGCAAGAGAAAAAAAAATCAATAAAACAGAAAACAGAGAGACAAAGAATAAGACAAGTAAAGAAAAGTGGGAAGAAAAACAACTACACGGAAGATCCATAAGGATGACAAAAGAGGAAAATTACAAAAACACTTGGACATGGATGCGAAAAGGACACATAAGCCGAGAAACTGAATCCCTAATAACTGCAGCACAAGACAACTCGATAAGAACCAACCACATCAAAGCAAGGATCGATAAAACACAAGAAAACAGCAAATGCAGACTCTGTGGACAAAGAGACGAGATGATAAACCATATAATAAGTGAATGCAGCAAACTGGCCCAAAAAGAATACAAGAACAGACATGACCAAGTGGGAAGGGTAGTACACTGGGAATTATGCAAACAATTGCATCTCGAATGCACAGACAAGTGGTAATAACATAAGCCGGCAACAGTACTCGAAAACGCGAATCACAAAGTTCTATGGGACATGGACATACAAACTGATAAACCCATCCAAGCAAGAAGACTGGATGTCATAATAATTAATAAGAAAGAAAAATCCTGTAAAATCATAGAATTTCTGTTCCAGCTGAACACAGAAACGGAGAAACGGAGCAAATACACAGAGCTAGCTAGAGAACTGAAAGGACTATTTGGCTTGTGTGGTAATAAAACTTCTCAAATACACTTGTGATGTTAGGCTGTGTAACGTGTTAACTTGGTCAAAATCGCCTCTTCCTTCTTTCATCGGATTATTTCGGTTATCGATACTTATCGAAGACAATCCAACAGAAAAACTATCTAAGAACACTGCCAGGTACATAAAGTACCTTCAGGTGAAATTTCATAAAAATCGAACCAGCACACACGCATAAAGAAAATTCATTTTATATAATAGTAGAGATAGAGTTAATGATAAAAATTTTCATGCAAACAATTTACAGTCTTTAATTGTGTTCTTATATATATATATATATATATATATATATATATATATATATATATATATATATATATATATATATATATACATATATATATATATATATATATATATATATATGAACAAGAGATTACTTTATAAATATTAATTCTTTAATATTTATAATTTACTTTAGTTTATATATATATATATATATATATATATATATATTATATATATATATATATATATATATATATATATATATATATATATATATAATGAAGGAGAAATTTGTTTTTGTTTATTTTATTCCATTTTCACCCCAACTTTGAAGTAGAGGGCTACTATTGGGGACAGTAGTTGCAGGGATAATATGAAGGGAGGTGACCAACAATATGTCTGTTCACATTACACTTGAACTTCTGCATATCAGCACGGTTGGGAAAGCAGAATCCCGGAATGGAGTTCCAAAGTCTAGCAGTTCTGGGGAAGAAACTATTGGAGTAGAAGGCTTTCTTACACCTAGGGATCTCTAGTGTGAAAGGGTGGGACTTAGCTGCCTCTCAGGTTTGTCGGGGGTATTTACATTGAGAGGGTACAAGTAGTTCGTCAGAGCATTCACCATTAAAATACTTGTAGAACAGACAGAGGGATGCAAAATTTCGTCGATGGCATAGAGACTGAAGCTTAGATGACAGTTGAGGACCTATCAGGTTGGCGACTCTCTTTTGAACCCTGTTCAGGGGTGAGAGACTAGTAGCAGATGCACCAGCCCAAATATGACAACAATACTCCATACATTGGCGAATGATGACCTCATAAAGGTACAGGATACTTTCAGTCGTAAGTAGCTTTCTAGCAGGGTTGAGAGAGCCCACCTTCATTTCTTCATTCCTCTACTCTGGAACGCATCTGTGCATTACGACTTCCCCCATCCAACGCCTGAGACAAAGTTTTAAACTTGATAAAAGTTGTGTTTCCAATAAGATGTAAATGTTTTGTTTTTTTCAGAAGTTGAAAGTATTCTAATCAAGTAAGAATTGAGAAAATGACAGTTTGTATTCAAAAAGAAATTGCAGCTTGTCTAAATGGATGATGAATTTTGAATGCATTCAACCATTCAATTATTGCGTTCTTATCAGTTTATTACTTGGCTTTCAAAAAAAAAGTCGTTAAGATTAAACAACTTTTTAAATTACTTCATCTTCAGATCGAAACAGATTTTTCACCATACAACTATTAGGTTTTGCATTCATTTCTTTTGCGCACGCATAATTTGATATATATATCAATATATATAATATATAATATAATATATAAAGCTGAACGTCTGTATGTGTGTCTGGTCACGAATAGGCTCCTATATGGTTGACTATTATAGAAAACTGATCACATATAATGATAGAAAATGTATCGAGACACAGGAACGGGTATGTTTGATATGGCATAATGATGATTCATTAAAATTGTGGGGTCTACGTACGCGCCTGCTACATAAAGTATGGAAATAAAAAAATTGAAAAAAAAAAACGTTTATAAATGTTTTTGATATAAATGCACATAATAATACTTTAATAAGTATGTTTTAACTTAAATAGGAATGGT